>NC_069509.1:164632326-164769826 GCF_027579735.1 Bombina bombina
AACTATTTGTTGAAATTGCAGCACTGGCTCAAGGGGCAAAATAATTGTGTGTCTACAACTTCCCCAGTCCCACTAATGTTCACAAATGCCAGCCTCTAATAAAATAATCTATGCATCTCAACATTGTATTTCTTTGAATTTCCCCCCTAGTGACGCCACTGAATATGTCGTATTCTTCTATTTACAAGGATTTTACCCTTTTTTTTTTTGTAACTTCATCTGTGCAGGGTCTTTTACTTCCTGTTACAACACCACAAGGGGGGTGATCTCTACAGGAAGACAAAGAAATAGTTTTCATTTAAAGTGTTGGTAGTAGATACCTGTGTGCTAGCTTTAATCTTTTTATTGTCCATGTTCAGTAGATTGGCTTTTGCTGCAAAAATCATGTGATCCTAGGACCTAAGTTCTGCATTGTGTACTTGGTTCTCTAGCTGTAGGCAATGGCTGCACTAAGTTTAGCAAGAAAACTAGAATTATTAAACGTGCACTGCTAAACTGTTATACAAGAAAACAGCTATCTGGACAAGAAGAAAGCTGTGGGCGGAGCTTGGTGGTCATTTTCAGACGCTAACAATAATTATTTAAAAGTTTCATGTACTTCTTACAAGCTAATAGATTTGCAGCCTGGTATGTAACAATAAGTAATAAAGAATACATATTGGGTCTAGACTGTCCCTTTAAATGCTGTCCTTAAGAAGCTGTGCACAAGCCAGTTTTGCTCTATATATATCAGCCCATGTTACTATTCTAAGTGGAGAGAGGTTCTTGGTAGTGAGATGTGTTATACACAGAGTACCCAGCATGCTTCTCTGCCTGGCTCTGAGATCGTAGACAGAGTGTGTCAGCTGTTGTATTTGTAGAGCAATATTACCTTCTCATATTACAGGGTCCATTCTGACATTCAGGTCAAAGAAGATACAAAACAGAATTCTGCACGCTGCATTTTCTTGTATTTTTTATTGCATGAAATGAATATAAACAAAATTCTGAGATAACTGCAACACCTCCTGTGAAATAGGAATATATCTACTACTACTTTATAGAAGTTAAAAGAAGCTGTTTTGAAATGCTGATGCATGATAAAAAAATTAGTGAATATCTAAAGCTGTCAGAAACTGATCGTTTTGTTGACTATGACTCTTAATTTCATGCAAAATTCTCTTTTTACCACTAACAGACTATTTAATTTAATTTAACCCCAATGAAGAAAAGAAGGAACTTTAATAGCCATAATAAATTGTGTTTTCTAGACACCCCTCAGAAGGAGTGATGTTCATCTCCTGATGCCAGTGCTTCTAACATTTCCTAGCTGGTATCTTAAACTGGGAGGCTGGACGGGGGAGTCTTGGTGACTTGGGGGTGCGGTTTAATGACACGGGGGTAAAGTCATGGACTGGGCCATGGTCAGGATAGTTTGTGGGTGGAATTGAGGCAGCTGGAGCGTGTTAGGGCATTTTGAGAGTGTCGTTGGGTGTTTTTAAGTGGTCCCCAGCTTCACTTTGTGAGACTGGGACATTTATAGGGAAGCGAGAGTTGCAAGAGGTTCAGATAATGGAGTATATTTCGGTTTGCCTGAGCTTTTATGTGTATGGGAGAATTCCTAGAGCAATGCACAAGCACAGGCCTTAATTCCAGTCAGTTGGAATCCACATATGAAAGCCGTACAGCAGATTTTTGTTTTTAAGTCTATTCCAACCAATGGCATAGATTCATTAAAAACCTTTCATGAATTTAATATCTTGGATTCAAAAAGATTTGTACCCGCCCCTGGTCACATTTACTAGTTGTGAGTGGCCTTCAATTATAATCAATAGAGCACCTTGTATCTTGTATCTGGTCACCTCTTGGCGCATAGAAGAAGCTCCACCGTGAAGGATAGCGGCATGATAAAAATACTTTCAAAACTTCACAGACCAAACAAATTAAATTAGGGGGTTTGGAATACTGCTATAAAACAACTGTAATTTAAGCATTTAAGAAAACTTAAAAAGCAATAATTGGAAAAAAAATCAAGACAACCTTTTCAGCTTTGAAACAGCGAGATGAAGGTGCAAGATGAGATACGTCACATGAGCAATAGATTTGTTACAAATTATCCATGCTTGCTGTTTATGTAGGTGAAAAGTCCTGATCTTTCCTCTAGAATGACCACATTCAACCCATCGTTAATGTCAGCAAGGTCTCCAAGACACCCCTAATTTAGCAAGACTACACAAATCAGACATGAGAATAGTTTACACTTATAAACATTTACACTAACCATGTCTCAGGCGTGTTTATAAAGTTTTTGTTCTTGTAATTGCTTAGCAACAGGTTCTTGTTTCACCTATGGGTTTTCATGTACTGGACACTTAAACTAGCTATATATGTTAAAGCAGAGCTTTCCAAACTTTTCGTGTTGGCGACACACGTTTTAGACCTACATCATTTTGCGACACAGTAATTCAGTTGTACTGGCAAACAGGAGGTTAAACTAACTTGTTTTAAGAGATACAGACACATACATTTATTATATATTAACTAAATGTATTTACAAGTAACAGTATGTGCAAGAATAAAAAAAAAGTTTAACGCCACCAATAGCTACTTACTATTTTAATGGGATGTATGAGGTTGATGGGATGAACACCGTTTATGAATATTTGGTGGAATATTAGCTAAAGACACTCACATTTCATCATCAAGCATTTATAAGCTTCCACTATCCTTATATCAGGAGCAGGAGCAGCAATGCACTACTGGGAACTAGTTGCAAAAAACACACTTTGGCGTCTAACTTCAGCTCAGCACTTATCATTCATATAGAGCACGCATTTTTAAACAACTTTCAAATTTACTTATATTATCTAATTTGGTTTGTTCTCTTGGTGTTCTTTGTTGAAAAGCATACCTAGGTAGGCTCATCTGCGGAAATTATCGACCGGGTCATAGCAGCTGTGGAGGCCAACCTACTTCGCCAAAGCGGCGCTGCAGCAGCCCAAGTGGAAAAGAGAAGTAAATTTTGCAGCTTTTAAAAACTTCCTGGAAACAGAAGGAGAGATTGATGGGTACCTTGCGGATTTTGAGAGGCAATGTGCACTACACAAGGTACCCGCAGAGGACTGGGTCACGATATTATCCGGAAAATTATCCGGCCGGGCCAGTGAGGCTTTTCGGGCCATTCCAGATGAGGAAGTCGGGGATTATAATACTGTAAAAGAGGCTCTGCTCTCCAGGTATGCGGTTACACCGGAGGCATACCGGAGGCGGTTCAGAGACACTGTTAAATTAGCTGGTGATTCCTACCTTGAGTGGGCATGTAAGGTGCACCGCACAGCAGCTCACTGGATAGCGGGGTGCCAAGCCGTATCTGGGGAAGAGGTGCTGCAGCTATTCCTGTTGGAACATTGCTTTGACAAGTTACCCGCAGGAGTTAGAGAGTGGGTTCGGGACCGTAAACCCTCCACCCTGCATGAAGCTGCTCGCCTGGCAGATGAGTATACGGATGCCCGCAAACTGGACACTGCTACCACTAAGCCCCCTGCTAGAGTGGAGTACAGACCCCCAGTCACCCCAGCTGCTGCCAGTTACCAAACCCCGGCGCACCGCTATACCACACGGCCTCTGGCCACGAACTACCCTCAGAGAGCCCGGTTCAATTCACGGGGCTACTCACAGCCTATTCGGTGCTTTGGATGTAAGCAACTTGGGCACAAAAGACCAGAGTGTCCCCTAAATGCAGCGAACCAAGCACAGTCCTGGAGAAGACCCGCCGGCGGAATCCCACGTAACCCTCAGCCTGCGGCCCGCTACGTAGAGGCGCAAGAATGCTGGGGCATCCTACATGAAGCAGACCTTGTGCAAGCTGCCCGCCGGAATAACCGGCAGCTGGTTAAAGTGAATGGGAAGGAGGTCAGTGGTCTGCGGGATACTGGTGCTACCATGACCTTGCTTCGAAAGAACTTGGTGTCTGAGAAACAGCACACTGGAGACACTGTGGCTGTGAGGGTAGCAGGGGGCGCTGTGTTCCGCCTACCTGTTGCCAGGGTACATTTGGATTGGGGAGTGGGCGCTAGACCTGTGAATGTGGGGGTCATGAAGGATTTACCCGCTGATGTTCTCCTTGGAAATAACTTGGACCCCCTTGTTTCTGCCTACGCTCCTATGGGTCCCGCTGATGTTAACCCTGTGACTACCCGTGCCCAGATCCGTGCAGCAGAGACTGACCCACCTGCTGCTAAGCCCCAGGATGCTGAGCTCAGTAAATCTCTATCCGCTATTGATACGTGGAAGTCCCGTTACAATGCGCTGATGAAGGAGAAGAGTCACGTAGAGGATAAAATGGTCACGTTAAATAATCACGTAACAGTGCTAGCGGGAGAGAAGAGGAGTGCAGAGGAAAAAGCACGTTTAGAACAGGAATCTCTGCTAGACAAGCTGCACCGACAGACTGCAGAAAACACCAGCTTGAGAGTGGAACATGAAACCTTAAAGACAAACTTAGCGACACTGGAGGAGAAGCTGACGCTGGCTCATAGTGAGGTGCAGCAACTCAAGGGCACCCTATGTCAGTATGAAGGGATTGTGGATACCTATAAAGAGCAGGTACAGAAAACTCGTAAAGAAGCTGATGGGATTTTGAAGGACTGTTTAGCCCTAGTCTGGGCACTGAGGAAGTTGAACCCTTGTTTGTATGGACAGGAATTCTCTCTCATAACGGGAATACAGATGGACTGTCCTGGCAAACTGACATGCCTACCACCTCCTAGTCCGGTCATCCCCAGGTTGACCCGCCAAAGGGTCAAGCCGGGTCTGCCGGAGTGTTCCACAAGGGGGGAGCTATGTGACAGACCCTTCTGTCAGGACTGAAGGAGTTAACTGTGTTCAGCTTTAAGACTTTAAGAAGCTAATTTCTAAAGACAGGTTTGCTGGCCTTAGCTATTGTGTACTGTCATTAAAGTTAGTGATAAGCATTCCATTGATCACCCTCAGAGAGAAAACGCCTAAGTGATAAGAAGAGCCCAGAGTGTCTTGTGTTTAAAGTATTAAAGTAATGTAATTCTATTGTATCATGTAAAAGGGCGTCTTCCCCTTTTATCTAATGTACAAGAGCCTTTCAACCCCCCCATCTGGGGTCAAACCTGTATAAATACTAGGCATCTAGCCTTTAATAAATGTCATTCTGTTTTAAACCTGAAAACTGGCTGGGTTGTGAATTGCTGATTCCCTATGCAGGACATTGTTCCCTGGTATTAACCCTTGGTACACTGTTGGTACCGTAACAAATAAGATACCTTTTGGATATATTTTTGGGTATACATTTTATACCTTTATTTTTAGGTGGTATTAGTATATAGTATTGTATTTTATCTTTTTTTATTGTAGGAAGGGAGACGTCCCTCCATTCATTTGATATTGCTGTCACTTTCTTTATAAATGTATTTTATTCTTATAACACATTGTGTATGACTGTTTATATATATATATATATATATATATATATATATACTTCCAGCTATTTTTAGCGCCATCCCGTGTGATTTGTAATTTTTGTTCTTCATTCTACTTGGAAGGTAGTAGGATTTTGGGAGGGCATAGAAATCTGAGCTGTTGTGCATCACTATACCCCCCTCAAGAAAGCAGTGGGGAAATGTTAGTGGTATATTATAACATATCAGATTGATGTGTTTGCTGTTGTTATCTTTGAGACAGGCATTTGTTTTCTTCTGGTAGTTGTGTGTCCTTATTGCCAGTACAGTCCAACCAGTCCCTCCCTAGGGTCATTTGGTAACACACATGCATTTTTCTGATGGTTTCAGTGGTATTTAAAAAATCCTTAATGGGACATTCCATCATAAACTAAATTTAGGGCTTTATTGCAGGATGGGCAGATGTTATTGAAGGATCTCAGGCATACACAATGTAACTCTCGACCCCACAAAAGGAAGGTACACTCTGCCATTCCCATGTAGCAAAAGGTGGATGTAAACTGTTGCAGTGTCTTTAAAACACATTAAAACATTGTTGCAATTAACATTGTTGCAATTAACGTGTTTCTCAGCGTAGTCGCTGTTTTATCAGACCTCTCTTGCAACATTTTATCAATCTTTTAATACATTTTCAAGACAGTGCTACTGTTTACATGCACTTTTTTCTACATGTGAGTGGTGGCGTGTGCCTTCCTTTTGTGGGGTCGAGAGTGACTTGATGCCGTTCACAAGTTCCTTTGGTGGGATCGTCAGTAGCCTATTGCTGCTTGGAAGTGTCAAGGACGTGACATCTGATCCTGTAGCGGGAGGTGAGTTTTCCGGGTGACTCTGAGGATCCGGTTTGCTTATTATTTATGTGTAGTGCACTACCAAATGTGAGTCTTAAGGGTAGATTTATTAGGCAGCAGATGCTGCTTCCTACCAACATAGTTTCGGGCTCGCCTGAAACGTAAGTTAAGAAGCAGCTGTCGTAATGATTGACACCCCCTGTTAGCGGCCGATTGGCTGCCGGTGAGCAGGGGGCTGCATTACGCAAGCATTTCACTAGAAATGCTTGTGCAATGATAAATGCCACTACAGTAAATCATGTCCGCTTGACCCTAAGTAAATCTACCCCTATTTCTTCCTTACTTGTCCGCAGTGATTACGTGACATATTACACTATGTGGCACCTTCTGTAATTTGTTCTCCTAGACTCTTATGATGTTGATGGCCCAGCAGTAAAGAAGAGCAGTCTGTGTTGTATTGTTAGACTGAATAAATCATATTGTATTTTACTGGACTTTTTGTATGATATTTTACACTGGAGGCGATGTCTAGTAATTACTGTTTGGCGCCCTTGTTCACACAATATTTTATTTTACATTATATTGTGCTGTTTTTATACACAATGTAAGTTTAAGAACATCTTTACAGTTCTTGTTGAAATAAAAAGATGTTTTCTAATTAATGGGTCTTGTATCTGATGACAGGGGAATATGAGGCTAATATTTGTCCCTTTACTGAACTCCACAGACTTTCTTTCTGTAACTTAATTAGCACCTTCTGATAACCGAAACCTTTCAGAAAAGGAGCACGCAGGGCGTACTGAAAAAGCGTCACAAGGTTATTCTCATTTCATCTCGCTGTGAGGTGTGACATTTTACCGGATGAACAAAACCGTAATGGATGATGTGTTAATGTATATAATTTATATGAAAAGTATTAAAGTATTTGAAATATTGGGCAATTAGTCACTTGCAGAGTGTTTTGTTTGCAGAGAACTTGTAACTCTGTAGAATAAAATTACAATTCACAACACAAAAAAATACTGATTGTCTGACTTATTGACGCCATGCATATAAGGTAAAGGGGCATTAGAGTATTTAATCAATACATTAAGGGCCAGATTACAAGTGGCGCACTAATAGTTGCAAGCGATATCGGGTTTATCGCAGCTGTTTGTACGCATCAAAAATTAGCATCAAAAGTAGCCTGCGTATTACAAGTTTAAAGTAAATGCGATCGTTTGAGTGCAATTGAATTTAACGCACGTCAGGATAGCGCAACCTCAGCGCTCTGGTTAACTGTTTTGCAAAACAAAAAAGTGTCACAAAACACCTAAAAAATACATTGTACAGTTACACTCATAATAACACCATCCAATAAAAATTATTTTATATATATATATATATATATATATATATATATATATATATATATACAGGTGGCCCTCGTTTTACAACGGTTCAATTTACACCGTTTCAGAATAACAACCTTTTTTTCAGTCATGTGACTGCTATTGAAAAGCATTGAGAAGCAGTGCATTTATTAAAATAGCCAGTAGGTGGAGCTGTCTGCTTGTGTTGCAGCAAAGCCAAACAAGCTGAAATTAATCAGTTTAACCAGACCTGAGCTATCAAGCAGATTTCAAAGGAACAAGATCTTCCTGTCTATAAATCAGTCCAGATTGGAATGCATAGAAAGAACTGTTTGAAGAAAAATACAAGTGAAGTCTGTGTTGTGTGATTATTTTATTAGGTTTATAATGCTGTTTAGCAATTTTTTTTGTTCATTTAACTTAGTTTAATTATATATTCTGTGTTGTGTGATTATTTTATTAGGTTTATAATGCTGTTTAGAATTTAAAGTTTTCATTTCAAAGCTTTAAAAATAAATGCATTAGGTGTTACTTATGACAATTTTGAGTGGGGTTTGGAACCTAACTCCCTCACTTCCCATTGACTTACATTATAAACTGGGTTTCAATTTACAACGGTTTTGATTTACAACCATTCCTTCTGGAACCTAACCCCGGCGTAAACTGAGGGCTACCTGTACTGTATATATATATGTGCATTGGATCCCTTTGCAGTCAAGTAGATGAAATTTTTTTAAATCATATTTATGCAATATTGATATTTAAAGTGTTATACTGTGTATTTACTGTAAATATTTCACATTCCAATGTTCTGCACATAGGGGAATATGTTCTAAGTATTATATATATATATCTGTATATATCTATACCTATATATAATCACACACACATATGTATATAGTTATAGATATATATTGTACCAAAATACCATCAGATAGGTAGAAATATGCATTTATGAATAAATAGAACATATTCTTCTATGTGAAGAAAATTCTAATGTGAAATATAAGTTTTTATGTTGGTGTTTTCCACTTTTGTTGCGCCATTGACTTCTATGGGGGAATACGTTATCGAGATTGCGATATTTGAAGTTCAGCTTTCTGCACCCAAAAACATTTTACTTCCAACTTGTAATACGAGCACTACCCGATGCGCGTAAAAACCTTCCTTCTAGCAGAGTTAATGCGTGAGCAGGAGCGATAAATATTGCTCCACTCGTAATATAGTCCTAAAAATACAAAACGTGTTAGAGCACTTTATAATTGCGCTATTGCTTGCATAT
This sequence comes from Bombina bombina, assembly GCF_027579735.1. Lineage (NCBI taxonomy): Eukaryota > Metazoa > Chordata > Amphibia > Anura > Bombinatoridae > Bombina > Bombina bombina. The sequence continues at coordinate 164,641,217 of NC_069509.1, forward strand.
AACTATGTGTTAAACTCATCACTAATTAATCTCCAGATCAGCACTTCTGGTGAGCCAAAGACAAGAGGCATATGTGTTGCCACAATCACCAGCTAGCTCCCAGTAGAGTATAACTCTTGATTCAACTTCAACTGAGGTAAAAACATACGGCTAGATTACGAGTTTTGCGGTATGAGTGAAAAAACTACCGCTGGTATTACGAGTTTTGCTGGTATAGGTGCACCGCACACTTTTTTGGCTGTAACGCAACGTAACTACCAAAGCTTTTAAAAAATCCTTTTTCAATGGGACTTCCATAGCGCCGGTATTACGAGTTTGCCTGTCCAGCCAAAAAGTGAGCGGTACACCCTATACTGACAAGATCCGTACATCCACCTGAAAGTCAGTAGTAAGGAGTTTTATGCTACAACGCTGTAGCATAAAACTCATAGCTAAAGTGCTAAAAAGTACACTAACACCTATAAACTACCTATTAATTCCTAAACCGAGGCCCTCCCGCATTGCAAACACTAAAATAAAATTATTAACCCCTAATCTGCCGCTCTGGAAATCGCCGCCACTATAATAAACGTATTAGCCCCTAAACCGCCGCACTCCCGCATAGTAAACACTAGTTAAATATTATTAACCCCTAATCTGCCGCCCCCAATGTCGTAGCTACCTACCTACCTACATTTATTAACCCCTAATCTGCCATCCCCAACGTCGCCTCCACTATACTAAAGTTATTAACCCCTAAACCTAACCCTAAGTCTAACCCTAACACCCCTAACTTTAATATAATTAAAATAAATCTAAATTAAAAATTAATATAATTAACTAAATAATTCCTATTTAAAACTAAATACTTACCTGTAAAATAAACCCTAAGCTAGCTACAATATAACTAATAATTATATTGTATCTAGCTTAGGTTTTATTTTTATTTCACAGCTAAGTTTGTATTTATTTTAACTAGGTATACTAGTTAGTAAATAGTTATTAACTATTTACTAGCTACTTAGTTAAAATAAATACAAATTTACCTGTAAAATAAAACCTAACCTGAGTTACACTAACACCTAACCTTACACTACAATTAAATAAATTACATTAATTAAATACAATTAACTTAATTACAAAAAAAACAAAACACTAAATTACACAAAATAAAAAAGAAATTATCAAATATTTAAACTAATTACACATAATCTAATAGCCCTATCTAAATAAAAAAGCCCCCCCAAAATAAAAAAAAACCTAACCTACAATAAACTACCAAAGGTCCTTTTGCGGGGCATTGCCCCAAAGTAATCAGCTCTTTTACCTGTAAAAAAAATACAAACAACCCCCCAACAGTAAAACCCACCACCCACACAACCAACTCCCCAAATAATATCCTATCTAAAAAAACCTAAGCTCCCCATTGCCCTGAAAAGGGCATTTGGATGGACATTGCCCTTAAAAGGGCATTTAGCTCTTTTTCAGCCCAAACCCTAATCTAAAAATTAATCCCACCCAATAAACCCCCTAACACTAACCCCCGAAGATCCACTTACAGTTTCATCCATCCTCAACGAAGCGGCAGAAGTCTTCATCCGAGCGGGCCGAAGTCTTCATCCAAGCCGGCAGAAGTCTTCATCCAGACGGCATCTTCTATCTTCATCCACCCAGCGCGGAGCGGCTCCATCTTCAAGACATCCGGCGCGGAGCATCCTCTTCTTCCAACGGCTCTTCTCGAATGAAGGTTCCTTTAAGTGACGTCACCCAAGATGGCGTCCCTTGATTTCCGACTGGTTGATAGTGTAATGTAAGTGTCAGCGATGTCAGGGGCAGTAGATTAGGGGTTAATAAGTGTATGTATGTAGGTAACGGCGATGTCGGGGGCGGCAGATTAGGGGTTAATAAGTGTATGTAGGTGGCGGCGATGTCGGCGGCAGATTTGGGGTTAATAAGTGTAATGTAGGTGGCGGCGATGTCGGAGGCGGCAGATTAGGGGTTAATAAGTGTAGGTAGGTGGCGGCGATGTCGGGGGCAACAGATTAGGGGTTAATAAGTGTAATGTAGGTGGCGGCGATGTTGGGGCAGCAGATTAGGGGTTAATAAGTGTAATGTAGGTGGCGGCGATGTCGGGGGCAGCAGATTAGTGGTTAATAAGTGTAATGTAGGTGTCGGCGATGTCAGGGGCAGCAGATTATGGGTTAATAAGTGTAATGTAGATGTCGGGGGCAGCAGATTAGTGGTTAATAAGTGTAATGTAGGTGTCGGCGATGTCGGGGGCAGCAGATTAGTGGTTAATAAGTGTAATGTAGGTGTCGGCGATGTCGGGGGCAGCAGATTAGTGGTTAATAAGTGTAATGTAGGTGTCGGCGATGTCGGGGGCAGCAGATTAGTGGTTAATAAGTGTAATGTAGGTGTCGGCGATGCCGGGGGTGACAGATTAGAGGTTAATAAGTGTAATGTAGGTGTAGGCGATGTCGGGGGCAGCAGATTAGGGATTAATAAGTGTAATGTAGGTGTTGGCGATGTCGGGGGCGGCAGATTAGGGGTGTTTAGAGTCGGGGTTTATGTTAGGGTGTTAGGTGTAAACATACATTTACAACGGCTCTTCTCGAATGAAGGTTCCTTTAAGTGACGTCACCCAAGATGGCGTCCCTTGATTTCCGACTGGTTGATAGTGTAATGTAAGTGTCAGCGATGTCAGGGGCAGTAGATTAGGGGTTAATAAGTGTATGTATGTAGGTATGTAGGTGACGGCGATGTCGGGGGCGGCAGATTAGGGGTTAATAAGTGTATGTAGGTGGCGGCGATGCCGGCGGCAGATTTGGGGTTAATAAGTGTAATGTAGGTGGCGGCGATGTCGGGGGCAGCAGATTAGTGGTTAATAAGTGTAATGTAGGTGTCGGCGATGTCGGGGGCAGCAGATTAGTGGTTAATAAGTGTAATGTAGGTGTCGGCGATGCCGGGGGTGACAGATTAGAGGTTAATAAGTGTAATGTAGGTGTAGGCGATGTCGGGGGCAGCAGATTAGGGATTAATAAATGTAATGTAGGTGTTGGCGATGTCGGGGGCGGCAGATTAGGGGTGTTTAGACTCGGGGTTTATGTTAGGGTGTTAGGTGTAAACATACATTTTGTTTCCCCATAGGAATCAATGGGGCTGCGTTACGGAGCTTTACGCTCCTTTATTGCAGGTGTTAGGCTTTTTTTTAGCCGGCTCTCCCCATTGATGTCTATGGGGAAATCTTGCACAAGCATGTAAAACCAGCTCACAGCAGTGCTGGTATTGGACTGTGGTATGGAGCTCGATTTTGCTCAACGCTCACTTATTGCCTGCTAACGCCGGGTTTATGAAAACCTGTAATAGCAGCGCTATAGGGAGGTCAGCGGTAGCAATAACTTGCAAGTTAGCACCGAGCAGCTCTTACCGCAAAACTCGTAATCTAGCCGATAGTTATTTGCAGACAACAATACAATAATAAAATGCTGTAACACAGACTGAATCCAATTGCTTAGTAATGAAGGCCAGACTGTAGGATATATGTGATCTAGATGCGTTTTTACATATTTGTCCTGCTAGACAGAGGTTGTGTTCCTAACAGCCGACAACATGCAATTTCTCATTTACCTTCTGTCCTTGGGAAGCACAGTGCATCAAACAGGGATCAGATAGTGATGAGTACACTGTTGGGACAGTAGAAGTAAAAGTATGGAGCATTTTTACATCATAAAGCAGAAATGGAGGACAACACAATAACGTTATGAGTGAGTTTATGTTTAGATATATATATATATATATATATATGTATACAGGTGTGGGAAAATATCAATACGGTTTACTAGTCAGGGGTTAAAAGTTACTGGCCCAGAAAATGTTACTAGTCCACTCAATCTTAAATATAAGAAAAAGTCAAAAAATGTTTACTTGTCAGTTGCAATTCCTTACTCGTCTAGGACTAGTGGATAATCCAAGTATTTATATACAGTATTTATATGAGGAGGGAAGTAACATGACTGTGTCTGCACATGCCAGATGCACGCGTCCTTGCAAGTCCTGTGACTAGCATCCTGATTGGCTGCTTAAAGTCCATTTAGAATAGGATGTTGCTACTGAGGAAATTTTAAGGTATAATATCTTCCTTTTTTTACATAGAGATGTTCAGGTGATATTTTCTAAGTCAGCTTTTTACAGCTATGCTGTATTGCTTTCAAGTGCTTCAACATTTGGGTATTATGTCCCTTTAATTTAAAAGTGCTTATGGTTAATTTTGTAACTTTTATTGAATGAGCAGGTAGCGTTCATATCTGTGGTGATATTGCTTCCGAACATTATCCAATACGGCGGTGGGTATTTTCAGTGTGTTTTGCCAATGTAGAAAACCAGTGCTACAGTTGAAAACTTTTTCTGGGTAATAATATTAAATGTGTTTTCTGAGGATTAATCAAATTGTTTTAATGTTGGAATTTGATAAGTGAAAACTGGCCTTGCAAATGTGTTGTTAAAGGGACACTAAAGTCAAAATCATACTTTTATGAATCAGATAGAGCATGCAATTTTAAGAAACTTTCTAATTTACTTTCATTATGAAATTTGTCAGAAAAAAAAAATGTACTGCTTACTTAAAATTCAGTTATTGCAGTGTCTTTTTATTATGCATCTGTTAATTATGTATTTCGACTATAATTATTGGTCCTTTAATTATTGAGAAAATGGATTATAATAAACAAAACAGGACTAGCATATATGAAGTATTGGGGCATTTTTCCCGAAAATGCCAATGAAAAAAAGTGCTGCTGTTAAAGGGACATTATACTGCTGGGTGCAACTACAGTACTATTGTTACTACTCAACATGCTATTATTCCCTCCCGTGACTGCAGATCTTTTTAAAGCCATTCCCTTATTTTAAATAATTACAGAATCCAGTTTGTAAAGCTCTGCATTTTATACTGGGCGCCGCCATCTTGTAACGCACTTATTGTTGCATCAAGTGACAGAAGCAGTGCAGTGCAGAAGCAGATCTGCTATATGATAGCTGTAACTTTCAATTCAGCTCACATAATATAGAGTGGAAGTGTCATATTTTTGCAGTTTTTTGTACAGCTTAAAAGTTACATAGCAAGAATAAGCTCCAAGATGGCGGCGCCCAGTGCGAAGATGCAGAGCTTCACTTACTAATACTTGTAAGGGGTTAGAATAACAGAACAACTTTGAAGACAGCTGTAGGCACAAGAGGAAAAAACACTAGTATGGTGAGTAGTAACCATTATTTCTTTCCTAAGATATGGTGAGTCCACAGAATCATCAATTACTAGTGGGAATATCACTCCTGGCCAGCAGGAGGAGGCAAAGAGCACTACAGCAAAGCTGCTATATATGACACTTTCCTTACCCATAATCCCCAGTCATTCTCTTTGCCTGCGGTGCAGGTGGAGGTGAAGTTTTGGTGTCTGATCTACAATCAAGAGGAGGCATTATTAAAGAAAATGTATGTTCACCAAGGTCTTCAATGGCAGCCAGCAGGGTGTATTGCTACTGTAACCAGCGCTGCAGCTTACTGGTTTGATGCCATGTCTGATTCTATTCAGACAGATACTCCTCTTGAGGAGATCCAGCACAGGATTAAGGCTCTTAAGTTAGCCAATTCCTTTATTACGGATGCTTCCTTACAGGTCATTAAACTAGGAGCAAAAAATGTCTGGTTTTGCGGTTCTAGCTTGCAGAGCTCTATGGTTAAAATCCTGGTCTGCGGATGTTTCTTCTAAATCTAATTTATTAGCTATTCCTTACAAGGGTAAGACCTTGTTTGGGCCTGGTTTGGCTGAAATTATTTCAGATATCACAGGAGGAAAGGGATCTTTTCTTCCTCAGGATTAAAAGAATAAGCAGAAAGGGCGTCAGAGTAATTTTCGTTCCTTTTGCAACTTTAGAGGTAAACCCTCCGCTTCCTCTTCCAAGCAGGAACTATCGAAGTCTTCCTGGAGGTCTGGTCAGTCTTGGAACAAGGGGAAACAGTCTAAGAAACCTGCAGTTGACTCCAAGTCAGCATGAATGGTCGGCCCCCAATCCAGGAACGGATCTAATAGGGGGCAGGCTTTCTCAATTTGCTCAGGCTTGGATGCGAGATGTCCCAGACCTGTGGGCTGTGGAAAGTGTATCTCAGGGGTACAAGATAGAATTCAACACGTTTCCTCCCAGAGGCAGGTTTCTTCTCTCAAGATTATCTGTAGACCAGATAAAGAGAGAGGCGTTCTTAAATTGTATAAAGGATCTTTTTGCCCTGGGAGTTATAGTTCCAGTTCCTCCACAGGAACAGGGTCTGGGATTTTATTCAAATCTGTTTGTGGTTCCCAAGAAAGAGGGGACTTTCAGACCTATTTTAGACCTAAAGTGTTTAAACCAGTTCCTCTGAGTACTGTCCTTCAAGATGAAGACTATAAGTTCCATTCTTCCTTTGGTTCAAGAGGGTCAGTTCATGACAACCATAGACCTAAAGGATGTGTACCTTCATATTCCCATTCACAGGGATCATCACAAGTTTCTGAGATTCGCTTTTCTAGAAAAGCACTTTCAGTTTGTGGCTCTTCCATTCGGCCTTGCCACAGCTCCCAGAATTTTCTCAAAGGTCCTGAGGGCTCTTTTGGCAGTGATCTGGTCTCGGGGCATTGCAGTAGCACCTTATCTGGATGACATTCTGTTTCAGGCGCCGTCTTTTCATCAAGCAAACTCTCATACGGAGATCTTGTTGTCTTTTCTTCGCTCCCACAGTTGGAAGGTGAATCTGGGAAAGATTTCTCTGATTCCAGCCACAAGAGTAGTGTTTTTAGGGACCATAATAGACTCCCTACTAATGAAGATATTTCTGACAGAGGTCAGAAAAACAAAGATCTTCGGCTCTTGTCTTGTCCTTCAGTCCTCTCCTCGGCAGTCAGTGACTCTATGTATGGAGGTAATTGGTCTGATAGTAGCTTCCATGGACATTATTCAGTTTGCTCGGTTCCATCTCAGACCTCTGCAGTTATGCATGTTAAGGTAATGGAGCGGGGACTATGCGGAACTGTCTCTGCAAATAGTTCTGGATCAGGCAACAAGGGACTCTCTTCTGTGGTGGTTGTCTCAGGAACACCTCTCCAGAGAGCTTGCTTTCGCAGACCTTCCTGGGTGATCGTAACCATGGATGCCAGCCTTCTAGGTTGGGGAGCAATTTGGAAGTCATTGAAGACTCAGGGTCTTTGGACTCGAGAGGAGTCAGTTCTCCCTATAAACATTATAGAACTGAGAGTGATTTTCTATGCTCTATGTATGGAGGTAATTGGTCTGATAGTAGCTTCCATGGACATTATTCAGTTTGCTTGGTTCCATCTCAGACCTCTGCAGTTATGCATGTTAAGGTAATGGAACGGGGACTATGCGGATCTGTCTCTGCAAATAGTTCTGGATCAGGCGACAAGGGACTCTCTTCTGTGGTGGTTGTCTCAGGAACACCTCTCCCAGAGAACTTGCTTTCGCAGACCTTCCTGGGTGATCGTAACCACGGATGCCAGCCTTCTAGGATGGGGAGCAATTTGGAAGTCATTGAAGACTCAGGGTCTTTGGACTCGAGAGGAGTCAGTTCTCCCTATAAACATTATAGAACTGAGAGTGATTTTCTATGCTCTACTGGCCTGGCCTTAGTTAGCCTTAGCCCGGCTTATCAGGTTTCAGTCGGACAACATAACATCGGTGTCGTACATCAACCACCAGGGGGGAACTCAGAGTTCCTTGGCCATGACAGAGGTGGCCCAGATAATCCAGTGGACGGAGTCTAACAACTGTTGTCTTTCTGCGATCCACATCCCAGGAGTGGACAATTGGGAGGCTGATTTTCTGAGCCGACAGACCTTTCATCCGGGGGAGTGGGAACTCCATCCAGAAGTATTTTCCTGTTTAATCCTCAATTGGGGGCAGCCAGAACTGGATTTCATGGCTTCTCAGCAGAATGCCAAGCTTCTGAGGTGTGGCTCGAGACCAAGGGATCCATCAAGCTTCCTGATGGTATTCCCTGGAATCTGTGAGTACCATCTCACCTTGTTTCATTCTTTTCCAGTGAGGCTGTCGTGGGGTCAAGTCCTGGTTTATACTCAGTGTGCTAGTGTGTTGTTAATAATCATTCTAGCATTTGGGTCTGATTCGGGACTTTACCTAACCTGACAGTAAGCCTGTGACAAGAAAGATTTACTATAAGATATGGCGTAAATATCTGTATTGGTGTAAATCCAGAGGCTACTCTTGGAGTAGAGTGAGGATTCCTAGGATTTTGTCTTTTCTCCAGGAGGGTCTGGAGAAGGGTTTGTCAGCTAGTACTCTGAAAGGTCAGATTTCTGCGTTGTCTATTTTATTGCATAAGCGTTTGGTGGATGCGCCAGACGTGCAATTCTTTTGTCAGGCCTTGGTTAGGATCAGGCCTGTGTTTAAGTCCGTTACTCCTCCCTGGAGTCTTAACCTTGTTCTTAGAATTTTACAGCGGGCTCCGTTTGAACCTATGCATTTCTTAGATATTAAGATGTTTTGTTTCTTGTTGCTATTTTTTCTGCTCTGAGAGTTTCGGAACTCTCGGCTCTGCAGTTTGATTCTCCTTATCTTATTTTTCATTCTGATAAGGTGGTTCTACATACTAAACTAGGTTTCCTAAATTAGGTTTCAAACAGGAATATTAATCAGGAGATTGTGGTTCCTTCTTTGTGTCCTAATCCTTCTCCTATGGAGCGTTTGTTGCACAACCTAGATGTTGTGCATGCTTTGAAGTTTTATCTTCAGGCGACTAAGGACTTTCGTCAGTCTTCTGCTTTGTTTGTTTCTCTGGGAAGCGCAAGAGTCAGAAAGCTACGGCTACTTCTCTTTTTCTTTGGATAAGGAGTATTATTCGTTTGGGCATTTAAAAATGAAGCTTCTGTGGAACAGATTTGCAAGGCTGCAACTTGGTCCTCTTTGCATACTTTATTAAAGTTTTATCAATTTGATACTTTTGCCTCGGCTGAGGCTTCTTTTGGGGGAAGGGTTCTTCAGGCAGTGGTGCCTTCTGTTTAGGTCTACCTGTCTTGTCCCTCCCTTATCATCTGTGTCCTCTAGCTTGGGTATTGATTCCCACTAGTAATTGATGATTCCATGGACTCACCATATTTTAGGAAAGAAAACACAATTTATGCTTACCTGATAAATTTATTTATTTCCGGATATCGTGAGTCCACGGCCCACCCTTTATTTAAGACAGTTATTTTTTTCTAAAACCTCAGGCACCTTTACACTTTTATGTTATCTTCTTTTTCCATTTTTCCTTCGGCCGAATGACTGGGGATTATGGGTAAGGGAAGTGACATATGTAGCAGCTTTGCTGTAGTGCTCTTTGCCTCCTCCTGCTGGCCTTGGGTGATATTCCCACTATTAATTGATGATTCCGTGGACTCACCATATCTGGAAAGAAATACATTTACCAGGTAAGCATAAATTATGTTATTGTAGTTGTACTCAGCAGTTTAATGTACCTTTAAACAATGACTGATTGTGATCGAAAACATCTCAAATGCAGCCGTTAAAAGGACACTAAAGTCAAAATTAAACTTTCATGATTCAGATAGAGCAGCAATTTTAAACAACTTTCCAATTTACTTTTTAATTACTTAACAAAATGTGCACAGTCTGTTCATATTTACACTTCTGGGGGTATATTTATCAATGTGCAAGCGGACATGATACAAAGTAACGTATTATGTCCGCTGCACATCGATAAATGCAGACAGCATACGCTTTTGACATTTATCATTGCACTTGTGAACTGCTGGTGCAATGCCGCCCCCTGCAGATTCGCTGCCAATCGGCCGCTAGCATGGGGTGTCAATCAACCTGATCATATTTGATCGGGTTGATTTCTGACCGCCGCCTCAGAGCAGACGGACAAGTTATGGACCGCTGCTTTATAACTTCTGTTCCTGGCGAGCCTTTAGGCCATACGGAGCTTGATAAATATGCCCCTTTGAGTCACCAGCTCCTACTGAGCATGTGCAAGAATTCATAGACTATATTTATTTGTGATTGGCTGAAGGCTGCCACATGATACAGAGGGAGTAGAAATAGACATAACTTTGAAATTTGTAAAAAAAAAATCTTCTACTCATTTAAAGTTCAGACTGTAGGGCCGATTTATGAAAGTGCGAGCAGACGTTATACGATGTAGCGTATCGTGTCCGCCGCACAACGATAAATGCTGACAGCATACGCTGTCTGCATTTATCATTGCATAAGCAGTTCTTGTGAACTGCTGGTGCAATGCCACCCCCTGCAGTTTTGCGGCCAATCGACTGCTAGCAGGGGGTGTCAATCATCCCGATCGTATAGGAACGGATGGATTTATGTCCGCAGCCTCAGAGCATGCGGACCAGTTATGGAGCAGCGGTCTTTAGAGTGCTGCTTCATAACTGCTGTTTTCGGCGCACAGAAACAGGGGCATCAAGCTCCATTCGGATATTGATAATTCGGTCCCTAAGGGGTAGATTTATTATATGCCGGGCGGACATGATTCTGCCCAACATCGCTAAATGCTGTCAGCATTTGCTGTCTGCATTTAACATTGCACAAGCTTTTCTTGTGAAATGCTTGTGCAATGCCGCTCCCTGCACATTCGCCACTAGCAGGGGGTGTCCATCATCCCAATCAGATCGGGATGATTGCAGTCCGCCACCTAGAAGGTGGCAGTCAAGTTAAGGAGCAGCGGTCTTACGATCGCTGCTTCTTAACTTCATTTTCCGGCAAGCCGCAAACTTCATGTGGAGAAAGCAGCATCCGCCGCTTGTTAAATCCGGCTATTGCATTGTCTTTTTATCATGTATTTGTTGAGTATGCAAATCTACTGTATTTACTGGTCTGGTTTAATGAGCCGATAATTATTAAACTACAGATTGGGGGGGAGGGGAAATATTTAACCCCTTAACGACATACGTCGTACAGGGTACGTCTTGCACAAACTGGTCTTTAAAGACCAGCGACGTACCCTGTAAGAACATATTTTCCCCATCCGATGCAGAGAGAGCCACTCTGTGGCCCTCTCTGCACCGGACATCGATGGTCGAAAATCGTTGGTGGGTGGGAGGCGGGTGGGCGGCCATCGATGGCTTCTTTGATTAAGAGGGGGGCGCGCACAGACGCGCGCATTTGCACGGGGGGGGGCGGGCCGGCGCGTGCACGGGGAGGGAGTGGGTGGGAACCGCTGCACTACATAAAAAATGTATACTTATAAGTGGGAGAAAGGGGGGAGGGAATGGGTTAATAAAATATCTAAGGGATCTGGGAGGATGGTGTTTGGGGGGGAAGCTACACTACAGAAAAAAATAATCTGACAGCTGCCAGTACCCAATATGGCTCCAAATAAGGTAGAGGGGGAGGGTTAGAGCGCTGTTTGGGGGGGTCCCTACACAGCAGCATATGTAAATACCTTTTTATTTTAGCACTGGCAGACTTTCTGCCAGTACTTAAGATGGCGGAGACAATTGTGGGGTGGGGGAGGGAAGAGAGCTGTTTGGGAGGGATCAGGGGGTGGGATGTGTCAGGTGGGAGGCTGATCTCTACACTAAAGCTAAAATTAACCCTGCAAGCTCCCTACAAGCTACCTAATTAACCCCTGCACTGCTGGGCATAATACAAGTGTGGTGCACAGCAGCATTTAGCAGCCTTATTATTACCAAAAAGCAACGCAAAAGCCATATATGTCTGCTATTTCTGAACAAAGGAGATCTCAGAGAAGCATTTGCAACCATTTATGCCATAATTGCATAAGTTGTTTGTAAATAATTTCAGTGAGAAACCTAAAATTGTGAAAATGTAACGTTCTTTTTTATTTGATCGCATTTGGCGTTGAAATGGTGGCATGAAATATACCAAAATGGGCCTTGATCAATAATTTGGGATGTCTTCTAAAAAAAAATATTTACATGTCAAGGGATATTCAGGGATTCCTGACAGATATCAGTGTCCCAATGTAACTAGCGCTAATTTTGAAAAAAAAAAAAAAGGTTTGGAAATAGCAAAGTGCTACTTGTATTTATTGCCCTATAACTTGCAAAAAAAGCAAAGAACATGTAAACATTGGGTATTTCTAAACTCAGGACAAAATTTAGAAACTATTTAGCATGGTTGTTTTTTGGTGGTTGTAGATGTGTAACAGATTTTGGGGTTTAAAGTTAGAAAAAGTGTGTTCTTTTCTATTTTTTCCTCATATTTTATAAAAAAAAATTATAGTAAATTATAAGATATAATGAAAATAATGGTATCTTTAGAAAGTCCAGAGAAAACCAGTATATAATATGTGTGGGTACAGTGAATGAGTAAGAGGAAAATTACAGCTAAACTCAAACACCGCAAAAATGTAAAAATAGCCCTGGTCCTTAAGGGAAAGAAATTGAAAAATGGCCTTGTCCTTAAGGGGTTAATAAAGATAAATAGGAACAGACAAACAAAAAGAAAATGTCTGAAAAATTGCATTATTTATCAAATTTCCATGCCCAGTTAAAGGGACATAAAACCCAAAAAACTTATTTCATGACTTAGGTAGAACATACAATTTTAAACAACTGTCCAGTTTACTCCTATTATAAAATGTGCTTCATTCTCTTGGTATCATTTGTTGAAGGAGCAGCAGTACACTACTGGTTTCTAACTGAACACATGGGCGAGCCAATGACAATCAGTATATATATGCAGCCACCAATCAGCAGCTAGAACCTAGGTTTTTTTGCTGCTCCTAAGCTTACCTAGATACACCTTTAAGCAAAGGATAACAAGAGAAGGAAGCAAATTAAATAATAGAAGTAAATTGGAAAGTTGTTTAAAATGATATGCTCTGTCTAAATCATGAATGTCTAATTATGACTTTACTGTCCCGTTAAATAAGTCCTTATTCCTACTGTCCCCGGGTCAAGCAGAGTATGTTCCTATGTTTAAAATGCGCTGCTCATTACATTTATCTTTTCCATGTAATATTTTGTTTCATATAAAGGTCACTTAATGCCTTTTGGTTTTAGATGATGTTTAAGAAAGTTATTTCTAAAGTAGGAGTTATGTGTCTTAGTTTAACACTTTTTCGTTTTGTTTGCAAACCTTTCTTTGTGTTTAATAATGAATATTATGCCTTGGGCTGTACAGTGCATTGCCCACAACATTCCATAATCCCAATAAAATCCATACATTGGTTTGTTATACATTGTGATAATGACAGACGCCAAGATCGTAGTTACCCTGGTACCATCTGTGTCACAAACATAGCTCAGTGGCAGTGAATTGATTTCCTGTTCCAGACAACAATGACATTAATTCACACCCAAATTTCACATCTCCGTCTCTCACATTATCAATTCTCACAGTTCAGTGTCACAGCTCCATATCTGTCATATTCCCTATGTGACATCCCACTCGCATACCCGGCAGTAACAGGAGCTGTTGCAATTCTGTATCCTGGCCCTCATGCAAATCCGTTTCCAACCTGTGTGTGCTGCGTCGATTTGTTTGCTGTGAAAATAATATTAGTTCAACTGTAATTTGGTAAAGTGCACAATTATGTGTACCGAGGTAGGGTTAATTGCAAATCTCCATTTAACACTTTCAATGCTATAATCCTATTGCTTTTTCTGTACAGCTCTTTTTTTGGCACTAAGGTATTTAGCAGATTTAATTAAGGGACAGCTGGCTAAGCGGTAATTCTGCAAGTTATATTTAGCAGTGATCTACGATAATATGAGGACTTGTAAGCATTACTTTATTGTATAACTTTCCTGTGCACACTTGTATTCAAGTGGATTATGTCCCTAAAGGTGTTGGAGATTGCCTTACTTAAAGGGTCATCTAAATGTTACGTTAAAGGGACAGTTAACACAAAAAAAAGTTTGATTATGTATAATATAAAAACCTTTCAATGTACTTTTAATGATCTATTTTTCTCCCTTTTCTTGTAATTTTAATCTGAAGTTTAAAGGGACACTCAAGTCAAAATAAACTTTTATGATTCAGACAGAGCAGCAGTTTTAAGACACTTTCCAATTTACTTCCATTATCAAATTTTGCAGGGGGACGGAAAATGGGAGAAAAAATAAATCTATTAAAAAAAATAAATCTACTGCTTATTTGAAATTCAGAGCAAGTGCTATTGCACCATTGTCTTGTTAATTATGTAATACTACTGCACTGAGTGGTCCTTTAAGAGTTTTCCAGTTCGGAAAACTAATAGGGTGCATGGCCGAATCCTGCACAATATCTGTCCCTAGCTGGTAGAAATGATTACATAAGGAACTACAAACAATAGAGATTTTGTAAAATAATGACTAGTCTACTGCTTTATCAAAACCACATTAAATCCTCTAACTGATGGGTGGACCGTGGCTATTGAAAAACACTTGAAGCAAACAAGGTAGTAATGTATTCCAAACATTTTCAGACTCACCCAGTATGTTAGTTTATTACAAGACTGCAGAAAGGTATTGTAATTACAAGAGGTTGACTGTTTAATATCCCACTTCTAGATGTTATTGTAGTGTGTTTTCATAATAAAATGCATTTTAGGTTTTTGCAAAATTTAAATAAAGCATTCTTCTCTGTGCAGCTTAAAGCCACCACTAATAGTTTAGTGTAGGCGCCATTCCTTTTATTGTGCAATATTATCAGCTAAACACACTATGGGGTAGATTTACCATTGTGTGGACGGACATGATCCACTGTAGCGATCATGTCCGCTGCACATCGATAAATGCCAACAGCATACGCTGTTGGCATTTATCATTGCATAAGCAGTTCTGGTGAACTGCTTGTGTGATACCGCCCCCTGCAGATTGGGTGCTAGCAGGGGGTGTAAATCAACCCGGTCGTATGTGATCGAGATGATAAGAGGCGGCGTACAAGTTAAGAAGCAGTGGTCTTAAGTCCGCTGCTTCTTAACTCCTGCAGATGCATTGGGGGCAATATGGCCGTTAATAAATCGGTCCTATGTGTGCCCGTTAATTTTTAAAGGAACAGTAAAATCAAATTAAACGTAGATGGATAAAACATGACATTTTAAACAACTTCCCAATGTGTTAAAATCAGGCGCCTCAAACTGGTGGCCCGAGGGCCATTTGCGACCCTCCAGTTGTCTGTTTAAATTGAATTAGATTTGGCCTTAATCATGCTCAAAATCTGATCATAAGGGAGAAAACGACATCTCCTAAAAACATTGCATGAAGCAGCCAATAGCAGCGAAGAAAGACGTTTACATTATAAGGAGGCTGGAAGCTGGTCATGTGCAACTCTGTGAGGTGGGTTATAGGGAGCGGCAGAGAGCAACCTATGAACTTTACAAAATAAAAAACAATCTAGACAGACTGATGCCCATCTCCAGGACTGCGTCACTGCCAACTCCCTCAAAGCAAATGTGGCTCGCCAGAAACACTGCCAGGCATCTAGCAGCAAGAACTGAGTTTTAATTTAAATGACTGTTGTATATTAAAGATATAAAGAACTAAATATATTGTTCAGTTTCTTTTATGAAGAAAAAAAAACTAAGTTATACTTATGGAAAATTGTTGTTTTTTGTTCGTGGCCCCTAAAAAAGAAGACCAATAGTTCAGTAGCCCCTGGGTTAGTTGAGATTAAGACCCCTGATTTAAATTATCAATTTTGCTCAGTTCTCTTGATATTCCTTGTTAAAGAGTAACCCTAAGTGAGCTCAGGAGTGTTCATGTAGCCATCTGGCAACAGTGTTTGCAACAATGTTTATAGCAATGTTGTACTACTGCAATAGACTGCTAAAGACATGTGCACGCTCCTAAGTTCCTATCAGCCTACCTAGGTTTACTCTTTGACAAAGGATTCCAAGGGAACAAAGCAAAAATGTAATAATAAAAGTACATTGGAAAGTTGTTTAAAATTACATGCTCTGTCTGAATAATAAATAATAATAATAATAATTTTAACTTTGCTGTCCCTTTAAGTACAATAAGTTGCCAGAGCTCTTGTTGATTGGTTACAATTGCATATTTAATTAGTTTGAGCTGAATGAGTTCTGGACTGTAGGAACTACATTTGTCAATTTACTATGCCATGTTCTGTGTAGACATTACTGCGTTAGATGAGGATATCTGCAGAATATGGTCTAGGCCAGGGGTTGCCAAATGAGCTTTTATCACTTATATAAATATTCTTAAAATCTGGTCTCTCTCCAGCCCTCAGGGATAAATATTGTACAACTCTGAAATAACTCTCAGTAGTGAACTGGTTAACATATAAAGCAACAGGAAATGCCCTGATAGGTCTCCTTAAATCAATAATGTTACAATTTTAATGTAGTTAGTAATTACAATAATCTATAAACCCTGAGCTATTGATTTACTGCATATACGTATGTAGGTTAATATTTACCATTATCCTGTTACATACTGTTTGATTGTGAACTCTTCTATATGACTGTAGCCGGATTACTTACCAGTTGCATGAAAATTAACCATTGATTGGCCGTTATACACATTTTAACAGTATGTTGTTATATTCGTCACCTGCCACTATAGATACAGTTGGGGAATGCTGAGCACCCATATTCATCGCTGATGCACCCCAAATCTGACAGCTGCAGAATTTTGTATTATTCAGAGCAAGGAGAGAGATAATGGACAAAGGAGGGGATTTAAACAAATAAGTAAATAAAATGAAGGTAGGAATAGCTAGTAGAAGATTATGTCCCCCACCAGTATCTGCCCAGGGGCAATTCTAGAACTTACATTTTGGGAAGTAAACACTTACCCTACAGAGCTCATTGCATGGGCGCATTAGGCTGGTGATTGAGGCCAATGGATCAGGGTGTGCAGGGGAGCAGTTGTAGATGTGCTGGGCATGCTGTGGGTGGTGAGGAACGTGATTAGGCGCTACAGGGGTGCATGGCTAAGCTGGTATGAGGGGTAAACTGGTATGAACAGTTCAGCCTAAGCCCAGACACAATGGGTGTGCAACCTTTTGCTTTTTATGGAACCTCCGCTGCCCCCCTACAGCTTTTATTTTTAGCTTTGTCTTCAACATTTTGCACCCCAATGTGTATAGTCTATGACCATCCCTGGTGGAACTTGAGGACTTGATTGACAAGTAAGAACGGAACAAGCAAACAGAAAAAAACAGCATGTTGTGCCCTGATCTTATTGCTGCCTTTAAACAGTGCGGAACCATCACTTACTCATGTTGAGTATCCACTCAGGGTTCTTTTCTAACTAATATATTAAATGTTATGTACAATCCCACCTCCAGCTTAAAGGGACATTAAAGAAAAAATCAAACTTTCATGATTTAGAAAGAGTGTGCAATGAAAAAAGACTTTCCTTCTGTTATCAAATTCTCTTCATTCTCTTCGCATCCTTTGTTGAAACATAGCTCCATAGCATGAGAGCATACTGGGGTAGATTTAGCAGCCCACATGTCTTGAGCACTATATGTATATCATTGTTACAAACACTGCTGCCATATAGTGCTCAACAGACATGCACGCTCCTGAGCCTACCTAGATATGTTCCTCAACAAAAGATACCAAGACAATGTAGAAAATATGATAATAGAAGTAAATTGGAAATATATTTTTTAAATTGTTCAATCTGAATCATGAAAGTTTTAATTATGATTTTAATGTCCATTTGACCAGATTTGCAGTTAACCGACAGCTTTTCACTTACTGATATTATGGGGCCGATTTATGAAAGTGCGAGCGGACATGATACGATGTAGCGTATCATGTTAGTCCGCACATCGATAAATGCAGACAGTATATGCTGTCTGCATTTATTATTGCACAAGCAGTTCTGGTGAACTGCTTGTGCAATGCCGCCCCCTGCAAATTGTCCGCTAGCAGGGGGTGTCAATCAGCCCGATCGTATAGGATCTGGCAGATTGATGTCCGCAGGTTCAGAACAGGCGGACCAGTTATGCAGCAGCGGTCTTTAGACCTCTGCTTCATAACTGCTGTTTCCGGTGAGCCTGAACGCTCGCGCGGAAACAGGGACATCAAGCTCCATTCGGAGCTTGATATTTCGGACCCTATGTTTTTACTGATTATTATTTATTTTTATGGACATTTAGTGGAACATCGTACGCTCACACAAAGCCCTGTTCATACCCAACTTCCTTTCTCCAGTTATAAATAGCTTTTCCTGAGTTCAAGAGCAGGAGAGACACTAGCAGGATATCTGCATTGTGTTCACGAAGAATTGAATCATTAAGTATTCACATGCTAAAAACTTTCAGAATCATTTTTGCTAGAGATACCAATTTTTGACTAGATTACAAGTGTAGCGCAAATTATCGCTTTCACGAGGGCGATATTTGCTCTCCACTTAGTAATACCAGCACACGCAAATGTGCACTGGTATTACAAGTTAGGTGCAATGCGAACGCGACCAACTTTAACCCCTAAAAACTGCTTTGTGCTAATATATTTTATTTTATTAAAGGCACTAAACAATTTATTTGGGGGGCAATTGGTGGACATTTTAAAAATAAACCAGAGATCTGACCTCGGATTAATTTTGTGAGCTCTAATTGCCACTTGTAATGGCTGGTTATTTAGTGCACACCCGTAAATGGGCGAATTTGCCAGTTTACGGGCGTACATAAAATTAGTGCTTCACTTGTAAGCTAGCCCTTAGTATATTAAGAACAGCAGCAAAAAATGTATTGTCATCAAGGATATAGGTGCACATCTCTGGCATCACATGAGGTGTGACCCTTATTAATATATAGGCACATATAGGGGGTCACAAATTGCTTTTAACATCTATGTTGTATAAAATAAAATTGTGTAGTTGCTCCATGTTCCTTTTTATAATCTAGAGCAATCACAACTAATACAAAAATGTGGTCTTTTTGGTACGCACCTACATACATAATCATATGCACAATTGTGTGCACACTCATATGCTAACACAAGTGCATACACAAACACACACACGTGTACAAACACAATTGCATACACAAACACAAATGCATACACAAACACACATATATGCACATGTGTACAAACACAAGTGCATACATAAACACACACACACATGTACAAACACAAGTGCATACACAAACACACACACGTGTGCAAACACAAATGCATACACAAACACACATATATGCACATGTGTACAAACACAAGTGCATACACAAACACACACACGTGTACAAACACAAGTGGATACACAAACACACATATATGCACATGTGTACAAACACAAGTGCATATACAAACACACATACAGGGAGTGCAGAATTATTAGGCAAGTTGTATTTTTGAGGATTCATTTTATTATTGAACAACAACCATGTTCTCAATGAACCCAAAAAACTCATTAATATCAAAGCTGAATATTTTTGGAAGTAGTTTTTAGTTTGTTTTTAGTTTTAGCTATTTTAGGGGGATATCTGTGTGTGCAGGTGACTATTACTGTGCATAATTATTAGGCAACTTAACAAAAAACAAATATATACCCATTTCAATTATTTATTTTTACCAGTGAAACCAATATAACATCTCAACATTCACAAATATACATTTCTGGCATTCAAAAACAAAACAAAAACAAATCAGTGACCAATATAGCCACCTTTCTTTGCAAGGACACTCAAAAGCCTGCCATCCATGGATTCTGTCAGTGTTTTGATATGTTCACCATCAACATTGCGTGCAGCAGCAACCACAGCCTCCCAGACACTGTTCAGAGAGGTGTACTGTTTTCCCTCCTTGTAAATCTCACATTTGATGATGGACCACAGGTTCTCAATGGGGTTCAGATCAGGTGAACAAGGAGGCCATGTCATTAGATTTTCTTCTTTTATACCCTTTCTTGCCAGCCACGCTGTGGAGTACTTGGACGCGTGTGATGGAGCATTGTCCTGCATGAAAATCATGTTTTTCTTGAAGGATGCAGACTTCTTCCTGTACCACTGCTTGAAGAAGGTGTCTTCCAGAAACTGGCAGTAGGACTGGGAGTTGAGCTTGACTCCATCCTCAACCCGAAAAGGCCCCACAAGCTCATCTTTGATGATACCAGCCCAAACCAGTACTCCACCTCCACCTTGCTGGCGTCTGAGTCGGACTGGAGCTCTCTGCCCTTTATCAATCCAGCCACGGGCCCATCCATCTGGCCTATCAAGACTCACTCTCATTTCATCAGTCCACAAAACCTTAGAAAAATCAGTCTTGAGATATTTCTTGTCCCAGTCTTGACGTTTCAGCTTGTGTGTCTTGTTCAGTGGTGGTCGTCTTTCAGCCTTTCTTACCTTGGCCATGTCTCTGAGTATTGCACACCTTGTGCTTTTGGGCACTCCAGTGATGTTGCAGCTCTGAAATATGGCCAAACTGGTGGCAAGTGGCATCTTGGCAGCTGCACGCTTGACTTTTCTCAGTTCATGGGCAGTTATTTTGCGCCTTGGTTTTTCCACACGCTTCTTGCGACCTTGTTGACTATTTTGAATGAAACGCTTGATTGTTCGATGATCACGCTTCAGAAGCTTTGCAATTTTAAGAGTGCTGCATCCCTCTGCAAGATATCTCACTATTTTTGACTTTTCTGAGCCTGTTAAGTCCTTCTTTTGACCCATTTTGCCAAAGGAAAGGAAGTTGCCTAATAATTATGCACACCTGATATAGGGTGTTGATGTCATTAGACCACACCCCTTCTCATTACAGAGATGCACATCACCTAATATGCTTAATTGGTAGTAGGCTTTCGAGCCTATACAGCTTGGAGTAAGACAACATGCATAAAGAGGATGATGTGGTCAAAATACTCATTTGCCTAATAATTCTGCACTCCCTGTATATGCACATGTGTACAAACACAAATGCATACACAAACACACACATGCAGATGTGTACAAACACAAGTGCATACACAAATACACACACACACGTGTACAAACACAAGTGCATACACAAACACAAACATGCACATGTGTACAAACACAAATGCATACACAAACACACATGCACACGTGTACAAACATAAGTGCATACACAAACACACACACGTGTACAAACACAAATGCATACACAAACACACATTTATGCATATGTGTACAAACACAAGTGCATACACAAACACACACACACACGTGTACAAACACAAATGCATACACAAGCACACACATACATTCACACAAACACATGTATACTCGTAAGTGCAAACACACACATGCAAATGTGTACATAAGACCATTCACAAACACACACATGCAAACACATGTACACACATAAGACCATTCACAAACACACACATTCACACATGCAAACACATGAACACACATAAGACCATTCACAAACACATACATACATTTACACATGCAAACACATGTACACACATAAGACCATTCACAAACACACACATACAGTTACACATGCAAACAGATGTACACACATAAGACCATTCACAAACACACACATTCACACATGCAAACACATGAACACACATAAGACCATTCACAAACACATACATACATTTACACATGCAAACACATGTACACACATAAGACCATTCACAAACACACACATACAGTTACACATGCAAACACATGAACACACATAAGACCATTCACAAACACATACATACAGTTACACATGCAAACACATGTACACACATAAGACCATTCACAAACACACACATACAGTTACACATGCAAACACATGAACACACATAAGACCATTCACAAACACATACATACAGTTACACATGCAAACACATGAACACACATAAGACCATTCACAAACACATACATACAGTTACAGATGCAAACACATGAACACACATAAGACCATTCACAAACACATACATACAGTTACACATGCAAACACATGTACACACATAAGACCATTCACAAACACACACATTCACACATGCAAACACATGAACACACATAAGACCATTCACAAACACATACATACATTTACACATGCAAACACATGTACACACATAAGACCATTCACAAACACACACATACAGTTACACATGCAAACACATGAACACACATAAGACCATTCACAAACACATACATACAGTTACACATGCAAACACATGTACACACATAAGACCATTCACAAACACACACATTCACACATGCAAACACATGAACACACATACGACCATTCACAAATACATACATACATTTACACATATGCAGTCAAACATGCACGTGTATTTGCATACATAACTGCACACACACACTGCATGCATGTATACACTTACTACATGTGTTCGTTCATACACACACAACAACACGGAACACATTTGTGTGCACACCCATATGCTAAATGTCTCTAATTTTCACAAATATGCAACCTTTACTATTTAGCTAATCTAAGAGCACTTGGCGCACATGAGCGTATTGTGTGCCAGGTAAAATCCCTCCCTATGTCTGAGCAGGAAAATGAGTGCCGACTGAAATGGCTCAGAGGATATGTTTAAAACTTAAATCAAGTCTCTAAAAATATGTTTGAGTTCAGTTAGGCAGCGACAGCTGAGAATGTGGTGATAGAAAGTCAAAAGATGTCAGTGGAGTAACTAGAATTTTCTTAACTTTATTTCTGACACCTCAGGCATATATAGATATACACAAAGCATAATATAAAAAAGTGCTATATGAAGATAACTAATGCGTGGATCTCATTCATTCTATTAGTGTGAAGTTATTGCTTTTTCCAGTCTTTAAAGCCTTTATTTCTAACAAACAATATTCCATTTACCAGCTATCTAACCCATTTACAGATTTCCAATAGTATCCAACATGTCTTGACTTCTTAAGCTTTCCTGATAATGTATTCAAACCTTTTAGATCTGATAGAGATCTGTGAGCACCTTAAACTGATTTATCCAGTAAACATATTATTATACTTTATTTGTAAAGCGCCAACATATTCTGCAGCGTTGTCCATGGGAACAATTTGTTTAAATAAAACACACACCGTAATCCAGCTGAAGGGTCCGTTGCCAACGCAGCATGCGTGGATTACGGTGCATGGATTGCGATCCAGTCAGGTTGTGGCTTTGTGTGTTGAGGTGATCTGTATTATTATTATTTTATGTATTGTATCTTACGCAAATGTTGCGATGTACGGAGGATTGCATTTTTGCTGTTTATGTATTCTGTGTCCTGTCATTAGTTAGGTGAGGAGCGCTCCTCCATTCCCCTGTTCTTTGATTGGCCGTGTTGTGCCATACCCATTGTTAGGGGGCCATAGTTGTTATTTATGGTTGCTATGACAACCTATCGCTACTGTACCTGACACACACGTTTTTTCAATGCTTTAGGATCACATTATGCTTTGGGCCTTTCCTTATATGGGATCTGATACCTATGTGGTATATTTATCTTATGATAAAGTAATTTTGGGTGCTTAGATTGTATATAGACATACACTTTGGAGTATAGTGAGGGGGTTTTCACCTGTTGTTTTCTACAGGTGGGAGTGGCAACACAGGTGGTGACCTGGAACTGTAACACTCAGCATAGTTTAAAAGGCACGGTGGTTGATAGGGTGTACACTGTTATTTTGTACTGTCTGACGAAGGGGAAAACACCCCGAAACGTTACATTAAACGGGTAACATTGAAAATCCTGGAGAGTGCATCCTTTTTTCCTGTTATTATATATATATATATATATATATATATATATATATATACACCTATATATAATCATCCATATATATATATATATACACCTATATATAATCATCTATATATATATATATATATATATATATATATATACCTATATATAATCATCTATATATATATATATATATATATATGTATATATATATATATATATATATATACCTATATATAATC
Organism: Bombina bombina; assembly: GCF_027579735.1. Taxonomy (NCBI): domain Eukaryota; kingdom Metazoa; phylum Chordata; class Amphibia; order Anura; family Bombinatoridae; genus Bombina; species Bombina bombina. The sequence continues at coordinate 164,665,053 of NC_069509.1, forward strand.
ATCTATATATATATATATATATATATATATATATATATATATATATATATATAGGTATAAATATATATTGTACCAAAAAAACATCAGATATATGTAGAAATATTTATTTCTGAATAAATAAACCATATTCTTCTATGTGCAGAATATTGGAATGTGAAATATTCATATTTTCATGTTGGGTTAGCGCACATGAGAATTTGCTATCAAGGTTTGTGCGAGAGTAGGGTGGGTTTTTTTCACTTTTTTTTTCTCCATTAACTTCTATGGGGGAATACGTGAACGTACGCATGATAGTCTAACTTTGGCTTTTTTTGCTTGTCGGGTAAGTACTCAAACGAAAACAGTTTACTTTCAACTCATAATACGAGCGCAAAAAGCTTACTTCTAGTGCATTTAACGCTTGAACAGGAGAGTTATTGAGCACTTGTAATCTGGCCCATTATGTTTAAATGTATGGTTTAAGTTAATTTAAGTAGCTTTAAATGTGTTTTAATGTGTTCCCAATGATCAATTTTACCTATTGGAGTGTATTAAATGTTGATAAATAGTCCATTTACCTTTATTTTGATATTTGACAGCTGTCTTTGCCTGTTGAAACCTATACTTAAAATGTAGATATAGAAAAGTTATGTAAACATGAGGCAGCAGCAAAAATCAACCTCTCAGTTGTGGTGGGAGAGAGAGCACTCAGCCCACTTTAAAGGGTGTTCCAGTTGGAGCTATGAATACAATGGACTCTTATCAATTGCGTGTATGAGTACTTTGTTCCTTTAAAGGGACACTGAACCCAAATTTTATCTTACATGATTCAGATAGAGCAGGCAATTTTAAGCAACTTTCTAATTTACTCCTATTATCAATTTTTCTTCATTCTCTTACTTTCTTTATTTGAAAAGCAAGAATGTAAGTTTAGAAGCCAGCCTATTTTTGGTTCACAACCTGAGTTGTGCTTGCTGATTGGTAGCTTAGATGCCTTCTTTTTCAAATAAAGATTGCAAGAGAATGAAGAAAAATTGATAATATGAGTAAATTAGAAAGTTGCTTAAAATTGCTTGCTCTATCTGAATCATTAAATAAAAAAAAATTGGGTTTAGTATCCCTTTAAGATTCATAAGAAAAGATTATACTTACATAGACAAGGAAAATGATGAAAGACTTAGACAAATGTGCCCTTAGGCACAGGTTATTTAGGCTCTGGATTTTAAACCCATTGTATACAGCGATGTCACCATTGACATGTCTATGCACTATTACCAGCCCACCAGGGGCGTATTATGGCCTAGGCCAACAAGGACTGTGCCTAGGGCAGCAGATTTGGGAGGGGCAGCACATCTGTCCTATCCTCCCTCTAAAAGCTAGCACACAGTACAGTGAGCGATAATGTGCAGACTTTTACAGAGAAGACAAGGCATGTGCACTGATTAAGGTCGCTCTTTACAGGCAGTGCTCCTTTAAACCGTTGCTTCATTTAGAGCTGCCGGCATTTTTGTAGTGGAAGCGTTCTTGGTGAGAAACTTGCCCGGGGATATGCCTACAAGGTGAGGCTGGAGGAGAAGACCTTGTGCCGATCTGCGAGCGCAGTGCTTATTGTAGGTCTTAGTTACTAACAGACTGGATGCGTCTGTGCACTGCTTAGATCAGCTTGTGATGTCTAGTTATAAACTCTCAGTGCTAATGTATGTTAGCTACTAATAGTTAGCTTTCTCTGCATTCATGAACCCACAAAGTAAATAGTAAACGGACACTTAAAAAGTTTAATTACTTGAATTATGGTAATTACTATATGTTGTTGCATGTGAAGGGCAGTGATTGTTTTCAAAGTGTATTCTTCTTTCCCTCCCTTCCTCTCTCCCTTCTTTCCCTTTCTCCCTCCCTCCCTCAACTCCCTCCCTTATGTCTTTCCCTCCCTTCCTTCCTCCCTCCCTCCCTCCCTCCCTTCTTTCTCTCAACTCCCTACCTTGCTCCCTTCTATCACTTACTTTCTTTCCCTCCCCCATTTTCTCCTCTCCCTACCCACTTTTCTCTTGTCCCTCCCTCCCTTCTTTCCCTCCCTTTTCTCCCCTCCCCTTCTTTTCTCTCCCTTCTCTCAGTGAGAAAATGGTATGAGATGCATGCAATTCAACCCACCTGTATGCAAGTGTTTTGCTAGCCATTTCTTTTGAATTGTTATAAAAAAAAGAAAATTTTTTTTTTTTTACACACTGGCCCAAAAAAACATTAAGGGGAAAAAAGGCCTAAAACCTGTTTTTTTTTTTTTTTGGGGGGGGGGGGGGGGGGCGGGGTTGGGTGGCAGCAGAATTTTGAGTGCCTAGGGCAGCACAAAACCTAAATACGCCCCTGCAGCCCACACATATATATCTTCTAAAGAAGAGTTTACACATTCTCAAATTGCATTATCTGTTTGTACTGGGTGGCCTTGTGTACATAATACACAATGCAATTTTGTATTGAGTGAATTGAGATGTTTTATTCACTTGATGATCCATAAAGGTAATATGTATTTTCTAAACATTTCTCATTCATCTTTTATCTCATAAACATCACATTTGTTTGGTACAATAGAACTTAATTTGGATCAAATTTTCATTTATACATAGTGTATCAATAGCAGAGATTATTGGTTAATATATTTAAGATATGCAGATTATCCTCTTACGTTCTTTTTGAAACAGGTAGAATGTCCAGCCTATATATATGGTGTGAAGGGACATCCACTTTGGAAGTAAATACAGTCAACTATACAGCAGACATAAATTGCTAACTTTCCACTGTTCATACATGTTTAGCTAGCTAGGTTTGGCAACTTGAGAACACGTGAGTATTGTAAAGTAGGCAAATACAATGGATAATTAATGCATGATCATCACTCTTTAGAAATGTGAACAATGAACAGCATTAATATTGTTATCCCAGCAGCTCTGGTATAAATATATGGCTGTTCCAAATCTATTTTTCTGTGTTTATAAATCAGTCATTAACTGTGAATTTATATGGGTGACCTATGACACTATAAATTGTTTTCTAAAACAGTAGTAGACTTGCAGACATTTGATATTTGTTTGCGTCCAATTGTTAAGGGCATCTCAGCGGACATTTTTATTAGGCCTTTGTGTCTATTTGTATTGTATACCGTTCACACTCCATTTCCTAATCTTCTCTTTTTGTTGTCTATAGATTTGAATGAACCATGACTTTGCTTTTTTATGTTCCTTTGCCTTTATAGTAGGTCACCGGGATACAGTTCTGTGACTAACAAAATGAGAAAGCTTTGTTAATGGATTATTGTGCTTTGGGTACGAGATGTACTGATGTCAGATGTATTTCAACCCTGGTTACAACAAGGACATTTCATTTCATTATGAAGAAAAAATTAGGCACATTTCTAGGTATCCTAGAAAAACGAATTGGTTCCTAGTTAGATTTTACTATATGATATAGGATTTATATGCAAATGCATGTTTTATAAGACTCTGTTATTTACATGGAAATTGTTGCATATTTGAATATTTTGTTGGGTTTTTAAAATGATTTTTGTGTATATTTTTCTAAACTTTTGTTTATAGCATTCATTTTTTTGCATAGCAAACCCCAAAAGCTCCTGAATCAATAATTCTTGTTGGATTGGTTCCATTTTTTTTTCTGCAAAGCAGCTACTGGCAACTTTCAAGTGTATGTTCTTGAATCCGGTACGCAAGATGCAACACCAAGCTGGCACCAAACCAAGGTCCCTCTGCATTTCAGTGTGACGATAATCATGAATATCGACCATTCAGCATTTGTTTTTGCAAGGTGTCTATTTTTTTCCCCTTTATCGAATGTAATATTCTGTTACCTAATTTTACATTTCAAATATTGATTCTCCACAGACTTTAACGTACTGTGTAGAAGTAAATTATAGGAGTTTTTTGGCACAAATTGTGTAAAGAAATGTATGACTGAATATACATATTTTAAAGATCATTTTGCATATTTTGGACAAATTGTATCTTTCATAATATGTTATTTTTTGTGTTTTGCAGAGGAAAGAGAATTCAAGCATCACACCCAGTTAATGGACTTGATATTGACGGTTCCATACCATCGCCACAGAATTCCGCCATCTTACACTAAGGCTTGGAGTCTTTAAGGACAGTGATAGTATAGATAACAACAAAGGAAGATTGACACTTAAAAAGTACATTTGTGATGCCAAAGCATTTTAGGTCTCCCTGATCCAAGATCTTTTTAGAATGGAGACAAATGAGGCTGCGGATCTTGGCAATGCGGCCAATAAACCATCACAATCTTTGTCTCTTGCAGGATGGACGTTCTCCAATCTTAGCAACCCAGGAGGTGGAATGTGAGGTTCGAGTAACATAGCGACTCAGCTTCAGATTAAAACAAAGTTATTTTGAGTTTGCTGCCTATTTTTAATAAATAACTAAATATATCCCAAGGACATAAAAAGCCAATTATTAAAGAGACATTAAACCCATTTTTTTTCCTTTCATGATTCGGATAGGACGTGCATTTTTAAACAACTTTCCACTTTAATTCTATTATCAATTCTGTGTTCAAGGAGCAGCAATACACTACTGGGAGCTAGCGGAGCACACCAATGACAGGAACAGATATACAGTATGTTCAGCCACCATTCAGCAGCAAGCTTCCAGCTCCTGAGCCTACCTAGGTATGCTTTAAAAAAAAAAAAAATTAACTAAGACAAATAAGCAAATTAGATCCTAAAATTAAATTGGAACGTTGTTTTAAATTGTATGCTTTATCTGAATCATGTAAGAAAAAATTGGGGTTTCATGTCCCTTTAAAATTGACAAATTATATGGAAGGTTATATCTAGTAAGGAAACAGTATATATCAATAGGGGTGAACAAGAGATAAAGGAACATACAACATCAATCTGTCATGTGTATACATTTGTTTTTTAAAACTTGTTACTGGAATGTTTAATAAAGTTTTTACAACTTATTGTTTAATTTGTGTAATTAGTATTTAAAGACGCATATAATGAAAGCTCACCAAATACGCCTTCAATTTCACAATCACTGTGTTTTATGAAGTAACCACTGAATTTGACACCGTAAACATTATTTACACTGGTTGGATTATTTTTATTTGTATAACTATGAGTATTTTAAAATTAGAAGGTTCCACCTTAAGAAAAACACGTTCTGGTATATAGGGTGGAGCTAAACAGCTGTAATTAGCTGGTGTCCTTTTTAGACCTTGTATTATCCAACAGTTACTCTCCGATGAAGTGCCATAAGGTGTGAAACGCGTAAGAGTGCTTCATGATTGCCTTAGCATTTGCTAAATAAAGACGCTGTGGCCAAAATATTCACCTGTCTCCCTCTATTGATTTATAACTTTTTTTAAAGCCAGTTTATTTCTGTTAACTATTATCTTGAGTACTATAGATTCAACTTTGTTACAAACATTGCTGCAAATACTTCTGCTAAATAGTGCTAACGATACATGCAAAGAAGTCAATTGGAATAACAGTTGGGTTTTGTTTAATGTGTTGCTGTATTTGAATCTTAAAAAAGTTTTATTGTGTTGCTCCCACAGCCTTAAAGGGACATGAAAGTCAAAATTAAATGGGCATAAAACCTACAATTTTTATTTCCTAATTCAGATACAGAGTACAATTTTGAAAAGATTTTCAATTTATTTTTATTATCATATCTGCTTCAGTCTATTGGTATTCTGTGTTAAAGAAGCAGTAATACACTAATAAGCACATCAGGTGAGACAATGGCAAGAGATGTATACGTGCAGCCATCAATCAGCAGCTAGCTCCCAGTAGTGTATTGCTGCTCCTGAGCCTACCTAGATATGCTTTTTCAACAAAGGATACCAAGATAATGAAGCAAACTAGATAATATAATTTTTTTGTATCACTTTTTGTATACAGGAAGGCCTCATTATATTATGTATGTAAACTTTCTGTAAGAGTTAATGATTTGGTTGGTACTGAGACTCAGGAAATGGATCAGTGTTTTTGTACATTTGTTCAAAACAACTCGTTTTAATTTATAAGTTGCCCCATATGAATGAGTGAACATTTCCTGGGCATTCTGTTGTTATTTGTAACAAATGAGGGCTAAATTGGCTATTTCCAATGCTGCAACCCATTTAAAGGGATATTTTTCTTAAATGGTTCATATAGAGCTGCGATTTTAAACAACTTGGCCCTCGGTTTACAACGGTTCAATTTACACCGATTCAGAATAACAACCTTTTTTTCCAGTCATGTGACTGCTATTGAAAAGCATTGAGAAGCAGTGCATTTATTAAAATAGCCAGTAAGTGGAGCTGTCCGCTTGTGTTGCAGCAAAGTCAAGCAAGCTGAAATTAATCAGTTTAACCAGACCCGAGCTATCGAGCAGATTTCAAAGGAACAAGATCTTCCTGTCTATAAATCAGTCCAGATTGGAATGCATAGAAAGAACTGTTTGCAGAAAAATGCAAGTGAAGTCTGTGTTGTGTGATTATTTTATTAGGTGTATAATGCTCTTTAGCAAATGTTTTTGTTCATTTAACTTAGTTTAATTATATATTCTGTGTTGTGTGATTATTTTATTAGGTTTATAATGCTGTTTAGCATTTCAAGTCTTCATTTCAAACCTTTAAAAATAATGTATTAGGTGTTACTTATGACAATTTTGAGAGGGGCCTGGAACCTAACTCCCTTACTTCCCATTGACTTACATTATAAACTGGGTTTCGATTTACAACCATTCCTTCTGGAACCTAACCCCGGCGTAAACTGAGGGCTACCTGTATAACATTCTATAGAAATAACGAATGTGTCGCAGGTTTCCTAATTTTCCTGGCAATGGAAATACAGTGGCTCAGATATTGTCTACTTGTATAGTGGTGCACCACGTGTAGTGAATAAGTTGAGAATTTTAAAACGAATCGCTAACAAACTTGTAACGCAATTAATGCTTGAGCTGAAGTATTAATTAGCGCTCCACTTGTAATCAGACCAAATTGTTTCATTAGTCATTCATTCACAATGCAGCACATTTTTCGTTAATTCACACTGTTTGATTGTAGACTCATTTACCACACAGACTATATAGTAAAGCCTTTATTTTACATTAAGAACAAAATAAAACATTTTTTTCTATGCTAGAAAGCAGTTTTCATGTTTTTCTCAGCAGCAAAAAATACAATATAAAACACCCAATTACGTAGGTAATAAATATATATATGAAAAACTACCATTATTTTATTTCACAAAATAAACAGGTGTAAATAAAATATCCTAATTTTAGCCACTTTTTGTTAAAATTGCTTTGTTTATTCCAATGTGGAAATTGGTTTAAATGAAAAGACACAAAAATACGAATTTCTCACTGAGGCCTTAGTAATTTTAGCCGTATACCGTTGTCCTTCATATTTTTGTAGATCCAGTCTGATAAGATTTGTGCATTTGCTAATACAACTGTCAGAGATCATCCTATCCCCATAAAGAAGGAAGCAGTTGCTACACCATTGCTACGACAAATCTGAACACTTGATGGATACATGTTTAAATGGATATAAAACCTATAAATTGGAAGATATATACCTTTAACATATATGAAGCACTTCACAATATATTGGTGTCAGTCTCAAAGCATACAGATGATCTGACTAGAACGTATGTGTCATCAGATATACTCTGAGAATGGTGAAGGGGTTGTGCAGAAGGATCTAATCTCAGTTATTGCATTAAAACATGTTTTAAATAAATTGTAAATTGTCTAATATGTTCTTAAAGGGACAGTCTACTTCAGAATTTTTATTGTTTAAACAGATTTTATTACCCATTCCCCAGTTCTGCATAACCAACACAGTTATATTAATATACTTTTTACCTCTGTGATTACCTTGTATCTAAGTCTCTGCAGACTGCCCCCTTATTTCAGTTCTTTTGACAGACTTGCATTTTAGACAATCAGTCCTGACTCATAAATAGCTCCACAGGATTGAGAACAATGTTATCTATGTGGCACACGTAAACTAACTCTGTTTAGCTGTAAAAAAACTGTCAAAAGGCACTGAGATAATAGGGGGGCCTTCAAGGTTTTAGAAATAAGCATATGAGTCTATCTAAGTTTAGCTTTCAACAAATAATATTAAGAGAACAAAGGAAATTTGATAATAAAAGTGAATTGGAGAGTTGTTTAAAATTGCATGTCTTATCTGAATCATGAAAGTTTAAGGACACATATAGCTCAATTTACATTATAAGTGTTATGGGCCATTAACATACAATTTTGGCCATATGAGGGCTATACAAAAGAAGGGAGTATGTGATTAAAAAAACTTATCAGACTTGGACTTGCTTGGCTTGGCTTGGGACTTGACTAAGGGCTTATAGGGACACTAAACCCAAAATGTTTCTTTCATGATTGAGGTAGAGAATACAATTTTAAACAACATTCCAATTTACTTCTATTATCTAATGTGCTTCATTCTTTAGATATCCTTTGCTGAAGAAATAGCAATGCACATGGGTGAGCCAATAACACAAGGCATCTATGTGCAGTCACCAATAATAAACTACTAAGCCTATCTAGATATGCTTTTCAGCAAAGGATATCAAGAGAATGGAGCAAAATTGATCATAGAAGTAAATTAGAAAGTTGTTTAAAATTGAATGCAATTTCTAAATCATGAAAGAAAAAATTTGGGTTTCATGTCCCTTTAAATACAAAGACTCAAGACTTACTTGTGACTTGCAAACCAATGACTTGGTCCCATATCTGTGCAGTGTGTGGCCGTGTCTGTGCAGTCTGTGGGCGTGTCTGGGTGTGTCTGTGTAGTGTGTCGGCATGTCTGTGCAGTGTGTGGACTTGTCTGTGCAGTCTGTGGGTGTGTCTGTGTAGTGTGTCGGCATGTCTGTGCAGTGTGTGGACTTGTCTGTGCAGTCTGTGGGCGTGTCTGTGTAGTGTGTCGGCATGTCTGTGCAGTGTGTGGACTTGTCTGTGCAGTCTGTGGGCGTGTCTGGGTGTGTCTGTGTAGTGTGTCGGCATGTCTGTGCAGTGTGTGGACTTGTCTGTGCAGTCTGTGGGCGTCTGTGTAGTGTGTAGACATGTCTGTGCAGTGTGTGGGCGTGTCTGTGTAGTGTCTGGGTGTGTCTGTGTAGTGTGTCGGCATGTCTGTGCAGTGTGTGGACTTGTCTGTGCAGTCTGTGGGCGTCTGTGTAGTGTGTAGACATGTCTGTGCAGTGTGTGGGCGTGTCTGTGTAGTGTCTGGGTGTGTCTGTGTAGTGTGTCGGCATGTCTGTGCAGTGTGTGGACTTGTCTGTGCAGTCTGTGGGCGTCTGTGTAGTGTGTAGACATGTCTGTGCAGTGTGTGGGCGTGTCTGTGTAGTGTCTGGGTGTGTCTGTGCAGTGTGTGGGCATGTCTGTGCAGTGTGTGGACTTGTCTGTGCAGTCTGTGGGCGTCTGTGTAGTGTGTCGGCATGTCTGTGCAGTGTGTGGACTTGTCTGTGCAGTCTGTGGGCGTCTGTGTAGTGTGTAGACATGTCTGTGTAGTGTGTAGACATGTCTGTACAGTCTGTGGGCGTCTGTGTAGTGTGTAGACATGTCTGTGTAGTGTGTAGACATGTCTGTACAGTCTGTGGGCGTCTGTGTAGTGTGTAGACATGTCTGTGTAGTGTGTGGACATGTCTATACAGTCTGTGGGCGTCTGTGTAGTGTGTAGACATGTCTGTGCAGTGTGTGGGCATGTCTATGCAGTCTGTGGACATGTCTGTGCAGTGTGTGGGCGTGCCTGTGCAGTGTGTGGGCATGTCTGTGCAGTGTGTGGGCATGTCTGTGCAGTGTGTGGGCATGTCTATGCAGTATGTGGGCGTGTCTGGGTGTGTCTGTGTAGTGTGTAGACATGTCTGTGCAGTGTGTGGGCGTGTCTGTGCAGTGTGTGGGCGTGTCTGTGCAGTGTGTGGACATGTCTGTGTAGTGTCTGGGTGTGTCTGTGTAGTGTGTCGGCATGTCTGTGCAGTGTGTAGACATGTCTGTGTAGTGTGTAGACATGTCTGTACAGTCTGTGGGCGTCTGTGTAGTGTGTAGACATGTCTGTGTAGTGTGTGGACATGTCTGTGTAGTGTGTAGACATGTCTGTGTAGTGTGTGGACATGTCTGTGTAGTGTGTGGACTTGTCTGTACAGTCTGTGGGCGTCTGTGTAGTGTGTAGACATGTCTGTGCAGTCTGTGGACATGTCTGTACAGTGTGTGGGCGTGCCTGTGCAGTGTGTGGGCATGTCTGTACAGTGTGTGGGCGTGCCTGTGCAGTCTGTGGACATGTCTGTACAGTGTGTGGGCGTGCCTGTGCAGTGTGTGGGCATGTCTGTGCAGTCTGTGGACATGTCTGTGCAGTGTGTGGGCATGTCTATGCAGTCTGTGGACATGTCTGTGCAGTGTGTGGGCATGTCTGTACAGTGTGTGGGCGTGCCTGTGCAGTGTGTGGGCGTGTCTGTACATTGTTTGGGCGTGCCTGTACAGTGTGTGGGCGTGCCTGTACAGTGTGTGGGCGTGCCTGTACAGTGTGTGGGCGTGCCTGTGCAGTGTGTGGGCGTGCCTGTGCAGTGTGTAGTCATGCCCATGCTGTTTGTGTTCATATCTGTGCAATGTGTGGGCATGTCTTGAGTGTGTGGGCATGTCTTGAGTGTGTGGGCGTGTCTGTACAGTGTGTGGGTGTGTCTTGCAGTGTATGGGCGTGTATGTGCAGTGTGTAGGCATGCCCGTGCTGTTTGTGTTCATGTCTGCGCAATGTGTGGGCGTGTCTTGCAGTGTGTGGGCGTGTCTTTAAGGTTTCTGGACGTCTGGGTGGGGCTAATAATGATATATGGCTGTCTCAGGGGGAGAGTGCGACAAAAATATTGACTGTCCCATCTGGTGTCCAAATAAAAATATCTGTGCATGCTGAGGATGTAAAAATATAATTCTACCCTATTTATCTTGCTAAATGACACTCAATGATGTCAGTGTATACAACAAACAATTCCGTATCATCATTTAAATTAATACTAAAATGATCTGCTCATTGCTTTTTGTGTTACAAAGCAGTTTACAAATATCTTGCACAACATGAAATTAGTCTTCACGTTTACTCACGCACATTTAGTAAAGCTTTTTTACATTTTTTTACACTAAAGGATTAGCACCATTTGCTAAACACTTTATGTAGCGTTAATTGAGTCTGGATTATGTTCTGTTCCACCTGGACAGAACCAGGTCTCTAGAGGAATATGCAATCGGTATGTGCAGCTGTTTTGCAGCGTGTTGGTTTGGTCGCTGGAAGGGTCAAATTAAAGAGACAATAAAGTAATTGTTTTCTATTTATTCATAAGAGATTATTCATTGCATTACAAAAGCTCTGCATGCAAAATAAATGTTTTAAAAACAGTTACAAAAATATGTATAGTTTTTCAGGCTTGAGACAAACCACTTGAATAGCCTGTTACTTCCTTTGCTGTGGTCAGTAAGGGGCAGATATAAACAAGCACTTTCTGCACATATCAGCCAATCATTGTGCAGGTAAATTACAGGACAATTAAGCAAAATAAATCATGAATGTACAATGCAAAGTTGTTGTTTTCAAAACAACGCTTTATTAAAATATTTTATGGGGAAATTTTTTGGAATTTAATATGCCTTTAATGAATTATATCTGATATAGGAGCACAGTAGTTTTTGCTAGTTTACCATTTAGCAAATCACCAGATGTTGGTGCCTCTAATAAACAAATTAAGTATACCCAACTTTGATTGCACTTTGGGTTTATGTATGTTACCTTCTATGAGATTTATCTCTCCAGTTCAGTTAGGCTTAGATATATTTTTAGCAAAAGAGAAAAAACAGAATCCAAGGTTATGATTGGTGTTTAATAAATAGGCTTTTTTAGGATCAGGGTAAAAGCCAAAACAGATTAGTAAAAGTATTAAAAGTGGGGAGTCCAATATGTTGGAGGTTAAAACTTCAAATTATAATGTTTATTAACCCCTTCATAGCCAAGATAAATATGAAACTGAACGGAATTGCCCAGAAAATGTTAATTTTCCAAGTTTTCACACCAATGGAGACAGACAGCTACAAACTGTATCCATTTCAGTCAAAAAAAGATCCAGAATGCCCACTTCCCATGCAACCACACCAGTTAAATGCACCTGTTCCATAAAGCCAGGTAAGAGAGGGATATAATATGCCACACATAGCACAGAATCCAAATCATGTGGCCATTCCAGGTTAAAAAAAAGGGCTGTTCCGAATACTTGGGAAGTGGGTGTTCCAGGCCATTCTGGGACATTACGTTCAGTTCCATATTCATCTTGGATATGAAGGAGTTAATAAGAAATATTAATTTAAAGGGATATGAAACCCAATTTTTTTCTTTCATGATTCAGATAGAGAAGCAATTTTAATCAACTTTCTATTTTATTCCTATTATTTAAAGTTTTCTTTGTTCTCTTGGTATATTTATTTGAAAAGCAGAAATGTAAGCTTAGGAGCCAGCCCATTTTTGATTCAGTACCTGGGTAGTGCTTGCTGATTGGTGGCCAGTTATTGCTTTAAAGTATCAGCATTGTTTCCTATTATTTTGTTGCACATGTTATGAGGAATGTATGGGTGATGGTGTTGTAGCATGAAAAAATAAATAAAATAGATCTAGAAGTGTTAATTTGTGTTCTGCAGCAAAAGTGTGGCACTGCAGGAATATACGGAAACTGATGTGCCTTCTAAGGGTTGCCAGTTGTACAGTTGCTAGCAATAAAACCAAAAGAGTGAGTTTATTAACCCTTGTGTCTATCAGTAGCGCAAACAAAACAATAATTTTACCTATTTTGCTGCCAAGACACATATAGTACAATGATTTACTCCCCTTGACTGCCAGTAGCAAACACAGAACAGTGATGTCACACCCCATCCTGGCTGTACTATGTATGCATAGTACATTCTAATAGTTTAAGAATAGGCTTGGTTTCTCTCTGAGTATTGTTTAAAAAAATATTGTCTAATTTAAACATAAGGGCCTCCATTACATATGCAGCGTCCCCCGCAAAATCCTCCGCCGCCAGATTTTATGCGATTTTGGTATTACATATACGGCGTAGCATACAAGTTACACGCGTATATTTCACCCTTCGGACGTATTTTTTTTACCCATAGACTAACATAGAACAGCTGCGCAATTTGGTATCCAATATACAGCGTAAGGACTTACGCACTCAGAATTCAGAGAATCTACTCCATTTTTATCTCGCCACAAATTACAGGCTCAGTAACCCTTGCACTGACTAAAAAAGCAACGTAACTCCCTGAAGGCCTAACAAACGCATGCGCAATCACATACATATCAGCCGCAAATCTCAAACAGTTAAACCTCTTTTAAGCATTTATTATTCCTGCAAGTGTGTCAAACCAATCACACACAATCACAACCAAACACTCAGCCTATCACACTGTAAAATTCAAATAAAATGTGTGAGGTGTTAGAAAAAAAGTGTGGTGTGTTTGTATATGTATGTATGCAAATTGTGTGCAATATGTAAAAATATGTGTAAGTGTACAAGCTTAAAGGGACACTAAACCCAATTTTTTCCTTTAATGATTCAGATAGCGCATGCAATTTTAAGCAACTTTCTAATTTACTTCTATTATCAATATTTCTTCATTTTCTTGCTATCTTTATTTGAAAAAGAAGGCATCTAAGCTAAGGAGCCAGCCAATTATTGATTCAGAACCATGGACAGCACTTTTTTTTATTGGTTCTGTCCAATCAGCAAGGACAACCCAGGTTGTTCACCAAAAATGGGCCGGCATCTAAACTTACATTCTTGCTTTTCAAATAAAGATACCAAGAGGATGAAGAAAATTTGATAATAGGAGTAAATTAGAAAGGTGTTTAAAATTGCATGCTCTATCTGAATCATGAAATAAAAAATGTGGGTTCAGTGTCCCTTTAATCAAACAACAATGCGATCTAACTAACTCCTCTGCGCCTCTCTCTCTACTCTGACTAATCCTCCACTTCAGTGTAGTGTGATGTAGCTCAACGAACAATCCAAACACACTAAAGAAAATGGCGGATGCGCATAGGTTTATATATGAATTTTGAATAGCGCAATTCATTTTTACGAGTGTTAGCCTAATTTGCATAAAACTACTCTTTATTGACACTTTCCGTGGACAAAATACTGGCGTAAGTTACTTACGACGACTGAAATGTGTATTTGCGCACATTTCAGAAGATTGCCAGTTTGTCCTACTTACGCCAGTTTAGCATCTAACGGCGCAGTATATGTAATACCTCGATGTGCGAGGTGAAATTACGTCCGGCGCAGGTTCCCACGCTTGCGCAGAAACCTGCGCCATATATGTGATCGCGTCCCAGATCTTAAATTGTGTGATAAACTGGTGCTTGAGTGTCCCTTTAATTTTCAGCACCAGTAGCTAAAAACCCACAGTGAACTCTCAGCAGGTTACCAAAAGCCTCAGAAGTCTGCTTAACATTCTGCATACTGATCATACTGATTCAAGGACACTTAATCCTTCCTCAAAACTGCATTTTTATTTCCAAATGGGTGGTCACAAAGGACTTGCAAAACTGCTACATCGTGCTACATATGCCCTAAATATCAGATTATAAAACATGACTGAGATAATATTTCCCTAGATTGGACACATACTTGCAATTGGTTATAATACCATAGTTATGAATGCAGTAAATGAAAACTCTAACGTTAATACTATAGCAGTTTCTTCCATGAAGTAGCAATTTTTATTGTTTTTATTTGCAAAATAACATTTCTTGTATATGCAACAAAGTCTTATTTGTCTTGTGAAACCTCTTTCACCATAAATAAAAGATATTTGTGAAGTGACAAGGGATATAAAAACAGTCAGTTTTATTGTTGTAATAAAAAAGCAGGAAGCATTGGATTATACTTAATAGAACACCATTGCAATATGTATTATTCATAATTTTAAGTTCATTTGGGAGGGGTCCGTTACTTCCTGTGATCACCCCAAAAGGGGGCTGTGGTCTCTAAAGGAAGGCAAAGGAATAGCTTTTCATTTAAAGTGTTGCTGGGAGACACCTAGAATAGCTGTAGTTATTGTATTGCCCATGCTCAGTAGACATTTTACTACAAAAATCATGTGACATTAGAACATAAGTTATGTAATGTCTGATTTTTAACAGTTTAGTTTAATGTTTACTTTGTTTAACTTTTTTATACTAAAGGAGCACTGTTTCATATCCATTTCAACAGAACATTAATTTTTGGACATGGAGCTTCCCAAAGTTTCATTAAAAGGACATGGTACCCTGAATGTTTCTATTGTGCATAGGAAGGATCAGCAGTTCTACATTAACTATTAAACATTAAAATATTTTGAATGAAGAAAAATTTAAAGGGATACTGAACCCAATTTTTTTTATTTTATGATTCGGATAGAGCATACAATTTTAGGCAACTTTCTTATTTACTCCTATAATCAATTATTCTTCATTCTCTTGGTGTCTTTATTTACAAAAGCAGGAATGCAAGCTTATAAAATGGCCCATTTTTATTTCAGCACCCTCGGTAGCACTTGCTGATTGGTGGATATATTTAGCCAACAATCAGCAAGTGCTACTCAGGTGCTGAACCAAAGTTGGGCCAGCTGGTTAGCTTACATTTCTTCTTTTTCAAATAAAGATACCACGAGAATGAAAAAAAATTGATAAGAGGAGTAAATTAGAAAGTTGCTTAAAATGTCATGCTCTATCTGAATCATGAAAGAAAAAAATTGGGATCAGTATCCCTTTAAGTAAAACTATTTAAAGAGACATTTAACCCAATTTTTTTATTTCATGATACAGATAGATAATGCAATTTTTAACAACTTTCCAATTTACTTTTATTATGTATTTGTCTTCATTCTTTTGGTATCCTTTGTTGAAAAGCATACCTACTTCAAACAACTTTCTAATTTACTTCTATTATCAAATTTGCTTCAGTCTCTTTGCATCCTTCGTTGAAGGAGCAGCAATGCTCTACTGGGAACTAGCTGTTAACATCATGTAATGACACGAGACATATATGCACTGCCACCATTCAGGAGCTAGCTCCCAGTAGTGCATTGCTGCTCGTTCAACAAAGGATACCAAGAGAGTGAAGCACATTTGAAGTAAATTAGAAAGTCGTTTGAAATTGTATGATCTATCTAAATCATGAAACAAAATAGATTGTGTTTCATGACCCTTTAAATTTAATGAGAAAATACCATAAAGTGTAACATTGTGTACAGTTTAGTCCCAGGAACTCCGCATGCTCATTGGCTGAGAGGAACAACTCACGCAGAAAAAGTTGGTTTTATTTAGCAGAGGAACATCTATTTTCCAAAAACACAAAGCACTGTAATACATTTTAAAACATTCTATTTTAGATTATGTAAATAAATGTTTGAGCATTGCGTCCCTTTGCAGAGTCTAAAAAAATAAAATACTAAAACTTAGTGCTTTAAAAGGGTTAACACGGAAGTTGCAGTACTGGAATAAGTCCCATTCTGCTGCAAATGAGGATACAGCAAATTATTAGAGCATACACATGTATGCAAGCTCCTCATTGGTTGATGTGAGACGAAGATACACTGTAACGCACTTTAAACAATTTTTAACATAACTAAATGTTTATCCTGCAGCACCAGAAGATAACATCTCTGTGTACTGAATATTAATTTTAATAGCCTCCCTTGATCGTAGTGTTAATTTTTTCAAGATTCTGTGTTTTTTACTATCCTGAACAAAATACTTTATATTTACGGCTTGTAGAAAAAAACATTTAATAAGTGTTTCTGCCTATCTTTATGTTACACTTTACCAGGAACGTAACTATAGGGGCAGTAGGGTTTGCCACTGCTACCGGGCCCATCCTTTTAGGGGCCCTGCAGCTACTGCTCCCTCTAATCTGAGCAGCTTGT
The DNA here is from genome assembly GCF_027579735.1 of Bombina bombina. Classification (NCBI taxonomy): domain Eukaryota; kingdom Metazoa; phylum Chordata; class Amphibia; order Anura; family Bombinatoridae; genus Bombina; species Bombina bombina. The sequence goes on from NC_069509.1 coordinate 164,682,011, forward strand.
GTAGGTCACGGTACAAGTCACATTCCATCTATTACAGCTTCCCTGTGTGCTGTTATCTCTGCAAACGGAGGTAAGTGAGGCCAGACAGGCAATGCATGCAATGTTTTTCTCTTCAAGTTGCTCTATAGCATTTAGCATCTATAGATACTGTTTTGTAATTTGTAATATGTGAAGATGCCTCAAATAATTTGTAATAGTAGATATTTCTTACTAAATGATCACACTTTCAATTGGATGTTCTTAAGAAGCTATTTTGCTTTGAATATATGTTTGTGTGTGTTTATGTATGTGTTTGTGTGACCATGTATGCATGTGTGTGTGTGTATATATTTGTGTGTGTATGTGCATTACTTTGTATATGTATGTTTATGTGTGTGTATGTGTTTATATAAGTACATGTGTTTATTAGTGTATGTGTATATATAGTGTGTGTATATGTATATATGTGTGTATATGTGTTTGTGTGTGTGGATATGTGTATATGTGTGTGTATAATTATATATATATATGTATTGCTCAGTAGCTATGCTTTGGAAGGGGTGCTGTTCAAATGAGGGGGGCCCTGCCACAGAATTTGCCCTGGGGCCCAGTGAATTCTAGTTATGTCTCTGTACTTTACAGTATGACTACATTCCATTAGCACTAAACTCTTTAAACACATTTATAATGCATATGTTAATCCAGTGACCACCAGAACATTGTGTTTCAGTTGTGGCATCAAATGGGGTTATTAATATTGCTAAGTGTCTAGGCGCTCCTATAATTGCTCCCTTGATCACTCTATATACAAACTGATATACTTTATATATATTTACATAGTGCAATTATTGTATTATGGGATACGATTTGCTGCGTAATCCATGTGTGTATAAATGTTTTGTTTTTACCTTGAAACATATTTTGGTACAATGATATCTTATCTATGAATGAACTAAAATCCTTTTCCGACCTGCACTACTGTATTGTATAAGCATACAGTTTGCTGCCAGATTATTAGATTCATATATTATATTCCTGAATAATATTTATCTCGTTCACTTCTCTAAATAGTGCAAACTCCACTGCTAAAAGTTGTAAAATTGCCCACAATGACACCACAGAAGTAAATCACGTGTCAATTCAATTCTCTCTTTTTTAAGAGGATTAATGCTACATAACATTATATTATTAACACCAGAAACTTCTGCAAACCAGCTGCATTGCAAAGAAAAAATATCACTTGAGATAATGAGTGGCATAATGGAACAGTAAATCAAACTTAAATTTCTAGTGCATATTTATCAATGAAGCCAAATAAAATGTAAGTTTTTCAGATAACTGTGCATTAATTTCATACCCCCCCCCCTCCTAATTTACTTTATATTTTTACTTCAGCTGTTAATACCCAACAATAAACAATGTATCACTTTTGGCATTAAAGGGGCATTTGAACAGCTTGACACAATTTGAAAAGAATGGTTTCTACTCACCATAACTACTGTTTTCCTCATGTGCCTCACTTAAGAGCTATTCTCTTATTTTAACCCTTTACAGGTACCAGTTGGTAAAGCTCCACATCTTCATACTAACACTTCACAAACTGTGTACAGCATCAATACTGGAAACGGGTGCACGTGGAAAAGGGGCTACTGCTGTTACCCCTCGATACCATGTATACAAAGTCCACAGTATCATTATAAAGCAAAGTATACTTTATTAGTTGATCTTGGTACAAAGTATAAACTACAAAGCAAAGTTTCAGGCCTTACACCCTTATTCATGCTTAAGTAGCATGATTAAGGGCGTAAGGCCCAGAACGTCATTTTTAGTTTATACTTTGTACCAAGATGAACTAATAAAGTATACCTTGCTTTATTATAGTGCTGTGGACTTAGTATACTTCACATCTTCATACTGGGTGCTACCACACATTCTTGTGCTCTGTCACAGAAGTAGTGAACAGTCACAGTGATGTTGCCGGCTTTTTCACAGTTGTATTATGCACTTCAGGTTAGCACACACAATATGTAGATGGAAGTTTAAATTTTTTGCTTTTTTTTTTACAATGTTTAAGTTATAGAACATATATATAAAAAGTACACATGAATATTATAAAGGAAACTAATACAGCCACGGCTATAATGTAATGCTCCCACTCTGTATCTGTATACTAAACCGAAGTGCACAATACAGGTATCAAAAATTTGTCAGTCACTGATTCTAATGTGCACCACTTCTGTCACAGAGTACTTTAAGATGGTGGTGCTCAGTATGAAGATGTGGAGCTTGTTCAAATGGCACCATTAAGAGAAAGAGGCACAAGAGGAAATGGGGAGTATTTACCATGTTATTGTACTTGTGTCCAGCTTTTTAAAGGGACGGTAATCACCTTGTAATTACAAGACATCTCTGTTGTGTTGCTATAGAATAACACATCAACCATGTCTAAATGTTTCTAAAACAAATTAAGATCCTTTCTACTGCAATTGTTTTTCAATAGCTAACCTCCAACCACCATTTGCCATATTTGCTGGAGCCAATCTGGGCATTGGTCTGCAGACAAGAAGGCTAGGCACTGCCATATTGTTAGTATAAAATTTTTGGACTTGTTTTCAGTTAAACTTAAAACCAATTAGGGGACACTATGTAGCAGGTTTAGCCTGGAGAAGTCAGCAGGGTGAATTTCAGCATTTCAAGTTCTGAGAATTAGAAAATCCTTGGTTTCCAGAGCTAAATTACATTGAAAGTGGGAAAACAAATGAAAGTACATTGCAAAGTTGTTTCATTACACAAACTAAACATTTAATATAAAAATCTCAATGTGTTTACTGTCCCCTTAACTCAGTGATAATGTAAATATTGTTTTAATATTTGTATTGGTGATTCATAGTCACTCATGAGCAGCCATAAAGTCTTTAATACACCCTGTTTGAAAGTCAAGAAGTTAATTAAACAAATTATAAAAAACAATGTATCCTGAAAATATTACAAATGAAAGAAAATGAATGTACGTGAATTGAATGCAATAAAATGTTATAAACCATAATAAAAAAAACACAGCCCAAAAAAAAGCAGAGTAAAATGAGATGTACTTGTAACCACAGATCCTTCCTGCAAAAAAAATCTCCTCCTGTATTATCTTTTTATTTTTCCATACAGAAAAATTGTGATTGTATTAAAAACTTGCCTTATAAATAGATGTTAGAGTCATATTTCTTATTTATAATAAATTCTAATAAACTACATTAACAGTTTTATTTATTTTTCATATCCTATTTATAAACTGTACAGTTCCACTAAGGACCAAAGTAAATTATTGATGCTGGCCTGATTTTAGGTGACATTTTGGTCACAGGTAAACATAATTTAAAAGGGATATTAAAGGGACACTGAACCCAATTTTTTTCTTTCAAGATTCAGATAGAGCATGATATTTTAATCAACTTTCTAATTTACTCCTATTATAAAATTTTCTTCATTCTCTTGGCATATTTATTTGAAATGCAAGAATGTAAGTTTAGATGCCGGCCCATTTTTGGTGAACAACCTCGGTTGTCCTTGCTGATTGGTGGATAAATTCATCCACCAATAAAAAATTGCTGTCCAAAGTTCTGAAACCCAAAACAAGCTTAGATGCCTTCTTTTCAAATAAAGATAGCAAGAGAATGAAGAACAATTGATAATAGAAGTAAATTAGAAAGTTGCTTAAAATTGCATGCTCTATCTGAATTGTTAAAGACAAAATTTGGGCTCAGTGTCCCTTTAAGTAAGGGCATTACCAGGTTCCAAAAAAGTCTGGGGCTGTAGCCCATAACAAACATCAATGTCTTCTAATTTCTGTTGGTATTTTTAATGTCATGCCTGAGCTGGTATTCTGTAAATACCTGGCCAGTTGGAGTTACCCTATTCTGTTTATTATGTCCTGGTTTATAAACCCACCAATAAATGCCCTTCTTAGCTCTGAACTGTTGACCACACCCACACGTCACATTGACTCCACCCCTGAATCCCTTCACACCCACAGACTGTTTTAACTCCTCCCATGGACCACCCTGAATTATGCTGGATAAGGAAAGTGGCGTTATGGCTGGTATTTTTTTTTCAACTTTTCTAACAAAGTTGACAACCTTACTCTAAATAGATTTTGCCGTTCTTGGTTCCTCCCTTTGTTAATCCCTATTTCAAGGGTGAAGAAACTATGATACAAGTGCCCAAAGTGATGTATATAACAAATCTACTGACTGCAATTGTAGTGCTTAATAAAATATTTTTATTTTATATCCATGCTATATATCATATAGGTATTGTGGACATTTCAGATATTTGTTTTGGAACTTAACTCCAATATGGGCTCATACTCTAAACAAGATTTGCCACTCCTGCCCTACACAGTATTCCTTAGGTGTATTGCATAAACATTCTGACATACTCTGGGCTGTATTGAATTCTTGGTTCTCCGGCCCCTGGTAGTTACTTTTAGCAATGAATTTGGTATAATTTAAGACAATTAAATTTCCCCTCCTATTCTGAATTTTGTGCTACAGCAATTACAATAAAAATATCATATGAGTGTCCTAATTATAGTACTGTATTTCAGAGATTACATTATCAGTAATTCAGTTTGGTCCAATGTGGGACTGTACCTACACAAGTCTAAACATTTGAAAGATGTTGTAAGCAGCATATTCCAGCTTATTTCAGTCCCCAAATCTTACACAAAAGACAGATGCTCATACTCAGGGGGAAATACTATTTATGTTAACCTCTTGGCTGCCACAAAAGGTGTGCTAGGGGCTTAGGGGGTTAATCAAGGCAACTTTTATTGCTGAATGTGTTATGATCATGATGTTGAAGTTTGTCGGCTTTTGTTGGGTCTCAAACAGTACATCAGTGCTCAGCCGTCCCTTCCTGGACTAGCAGTAGTGTCAAATAGGATTTCAGATGTCAGTTTTGCAGACACTTTAAGCAACAAGTCAGAAGTGCTCTCCGTATATCTTAAAGGCATCTGTAAGCAGTAGGTGCTCGATACCAGACTTGATGAGCTTGTGAAACAACTTCAGGTTTGTTGTGACAATATCCATCTTTAGCTGTTATTTCAAGCAGTCACAGCTGTGCAGAATTAGATAAACCCTATTAGGTAGGATTACGAGTGCTCTTGAGTGTTGTTCTGCTATCGTTACTGATCGTCCCTCACAATGACAATGAGTTATACTTGTGATAGACTCTTTACGAGTCTGACTTTCACCAGAGATGTCTTCCGCTATAACTTGGAGGAGCAGTTGGGATCTGGAAATAAGGATAACACAGGGATAACTAAGAATTCCAGACTTGGTGAAAAGTTTTCATGTTTATAAGCAGCAACATATAAAGATAAATATATTTTTAATTGATACAGAGAAGCTCTATTTGTACAAAGATACAGGGACAGAACTACTGACGGTGCAGCAGGTGCAGTAGGTGCAGTGGCACCAGGGCCCAAGTACTGGGGGGATCAATAACAGCCAGTCTATACATAGGTGTGTGCAGAATGTGAATAATCCTAGTGTAGGGAGCCTTTTATTAGTGCAGGTTGCCAGTCTATCTATCTATTCATCCATCCATTCATCTATCCATCCATCATCTATATATCCATCTATCTATCTATCTATCTATCTATCTATCTATCTATCTATCTATCTATCTCTCCATCTATCCATCCATCTATCTATCTCTCCATCTATTCATCTATCCATCTATCTATCTATTTATCTATTCATCTATCCATCCATCTATCCATCTTTCCATCTATCCATCCATCCATCTATCTAATTTTCTATCTATCCATCTATTATCTATCTATCTATCTATCATCCATCCATCTATCCATCCATCTATCCATTATCTATCCATCCATCATCTATTTATCCATCTATCAATCTATCCATCCATCTATCTATCTATCCAGCTATCCATCCATCTATCTATCCATCCATCATCTATCTATCTATCTATCTATCTATCTATCTATCTATCTATCATCTATCCATCCATCTATCTATCCATCTATCCATATATCCATCCATCTATCCTGAAAATACTTCTCCAGAGCAATATGTATATTCTTACTATTGCTTACTTTTGGGGGGGAAAGGCACAAACAATTTTTTTGGAGCAGGACCCTCTACTGCAAAGATCTAATGTAAAAAGTAGACTTTTTTAATGTAAAAAAAATATTTAAAGGACTTTATACTCAAGTTTTGATTTTGTTCCATGTGAACAAAATTATTTCACAATATTTTATCATTTAACTTTTTTATGGATGTCCTTGTAGAAAATCTAATTACTTTTATTTGTTACGTTTGTGGAGGCTTGTCAGTATCAACCAACAGATCTATGGGAGTAAGTAGTGAATACCTGAGAATGCAACAGGTTTTTGCTGCTAGTGTCATTTAATCAGATTTTGCTTAAAGGGGTTTAAAAGTATAATAGTATAATTTATTAGAGCATTTTAGTATTAAACAACTGCTCATATCTATTTGTTTATGCCTTGCAAGCTCCCAAGTGTAAAGGATTGGGGCTCCTAAACAGGATAAAGTGGGTGACCCAATCAGGATCATCATACATAAGTAGCCACCAATCACCAACTGTTTTCTGCTCAGAAACAACACAAGAGTGTGCCAGGTGCGCAACTTTAACTATGTATTTAATCGCTTTAGATGGATTAAACAAAAAGAAATTAGCATTTTATTTTTGCAGTTTTATGTCACTTTAGCATTTTATGCAAAACATAACAGCCAATAAGAATGCCAGTCATATGCATGATATGTGGTTTTAAGTTAAGGATTCTTTTATAGTTGTTTACTTTATTTAGTTAAAAAAAGAGATATTTTGCAAATATGGCTACCACATAACAGGGAAAACTATATATTCATCTGCTACAATTTGTAACTAGACTGGAACATTTCCCCCTGTTATTTTTATAAATTAAATTTATTTCATAATTAAGAATGACGGTACAAGTAATGCAACCAGATAGTGCATACGATATCCTTAACAAACAGTGTACAAACGATACTGCGTTTGCATCCTTAAAGGGACATTAAACACTAAATAAATGCTAAATAGAATGATGCAGTCAAGCAAAAGATTAGTCTGAGATTAACATGCAGATGATTTTTTTAAAGTTTCATTAGTTGTATAAATAGTGACAAAATAAGTATAAAGTTTTAGTGTGTATTAAACACTGGGAGCTGCCATGTTGTAACTTAGGTTACCTTCTCTGCTGTGACCAATTAGGGACAGTTATAAAAAGGTCACTAGAGCAGCCAATGGCTGTGTGGAATATAACAGTGTTCTGCATTTACATTTCGAACAGGAACTGAAAAGCTCACAATTTCAGAATGGAATTACAGGAAAAGGGGACAAAATAAATAATGAAAGTATATATATATATATATATATATATATATATATACGATGTATCATTTTATATTACCATATTAAAGTGTTTAATGTCCCTTTAATAAAACTAACAAGTATGCAAAAGTGAATAAAAAGGAACACACTGGTGTACAAAGGATAGTCATTCATGGCATCGTTATACATAGTTATAATTCAATAACAACACTATTTAATAACAAACATTAAAAAGAAGGTTAATAAACTTTAGACTCATTTTATTAGGAATGTATGTTTGGCAATTAACATAAATATATTTTTTAAATTCTTAAAGGGACATTAGACAGTAAATAGATGCTAAATATAATGATGTATTAAAAGTAAAAATTAGCCTGACAATAATATGCAGATGTATTATAAAGTATAATGGTTGTTTAAAAATTGAAGAAAAAATGTCAAGTTTTAGTTTCTATAAGTACTTTAGTTTCAATAAAGTGCTGATGGGCGTCATTGTGTTGAAACTTGGGTTTTCCTTATCTAATCACAGATAAAGTGTGCAAACAATGGTTGAGTGTAATATAGTCATTTTAAAGGGACAGGATAGTCAAAATTAAACTTAAAAGGACACTAAACTCAAAAAAATATATTTCATGATTCAGGTAGAGAATACGTTATACAACATTCCAATTTACTTCTATTATCTAATTTGCTTCATTCTTTAGATATCCTTTGCTGAAGAAACAGCAATGCACATGGGTGAGCTAATTAGACAAGGTGTCTAAGCCTATCTAGATATGCTTTTCAGCAAAGGATATCAAGAGAATGAAGCAGAATAGATAATAGAAGTAAATTAGAAAGTTGTTTAAAATGGCATGTCTTTATAAATCGTGAAAGAAAAAATTTAGGTTTCATGTCCCTTTAAAGTATTGAACAGAGTGGGAATTTTTAAACAACTTTTCAATTTACTTCTTTCATAAATTCTGCTTAGTTGTCTGTATCCTTTTTTAAAGAGTAATCCAAGATGAGCTCAGGAGCGTGCACGTGTCTCTAGATATCTGGCAGCAGTGTTTGCATCAATGTTTAAAGCAGTGTTATACAGCTACAAACACAGCTGCCATAAAATACTAAAGACAATGTACGCTCCAATCAGCCTACCTAGTTTTACGCTTTATCAAAGGATACCAAGAGAACAAAGCAAATTTGATATCAGAAGTGAATTGGAAAGTTGGGTAAAATTGCATGATTTATCTGTCTTTCCTCATTTAGATAGATGATGTAAGTTTTCATTTGCTTTGATCTCTTAGTATCTCTTGTTGAAAACCATACCTAGGTAGGGTTAGGAGCAGCAATGCACTGCTGGGAGCTAGCTGCTGATTGGTGGCTGCTGTCGTTGTCTCACCCGATGTGTTCAGCTAGCTCCCAATAGTATAATGTGGCATCTACAACAAAGGATACCAAGAGAATTAAGTTAATTTGATAATATAAGTAAATTGCAAGGTAAGCTCTTTCTGAATCATGTAAGAAATATTTTTGGTTTCATGTCCCTTTAATTTTGACTTTGCTGTCCCTTTAAAATAACTATTTAACAGGGTTTAAAGTCCCATCAGAAGAAGAGATTCAATAAGGGAAATCTGGGTTTTATCATAGTAGCGCCCATCATTTTATAGTGGAATAAACAACAAATTAAATAATGAAAGTATATTGCTATTTTTTTTTATAATGAAAAATGTTATATTACAATCTCAGCCTTTCATTTGGAGACAGAGAACATATTAACCTATATGTTGTAGCCTTTAAATTCTTTGGTGTTTCATGTGTTTACCAATGAGGGGCTTTCTGGCAACCAATGGGTTAAACAAGAACCATTTTGTTCATGACCTAAAGTCTCTTTACTGTTGTGCTAAGTATGACAGAGTCAGGTCGTGCTATAAAATGCTGCTCACTTATAGATGCTGTGCACACAGAATTTGCTGTAGCTATTTTTCTGTTTCAGTCTCAGAATTTACGGCTAGTGGCCAATAGAGAAGTTGCCACTTGCATTACCCATTAGACAAGTGAGATGTCTCTGCAAGTGAGTTTTCATGTAACACAGGTTTGGCACTGGGTCTGCAGTATAAGGGGCGATCTGTCTTTTGTATCTTTATATAGTACAGAATAAATACTTCTTGTCTTTTTACTGCTGAAACTATGAACAAACTAAAAGGGACAGCTCCCTTATATCATTTAGCACATTTTTATGTCCAATTTTCTACAACTGAAGTGGAGCAACTTGTTAAATCTATGAGTTATATTTGGTTTGTAACAGAACAGATATTTTTTAATTATTTTTTATTTCAAGTGATGTGTTTTGATATTTATTTATTTTTGTATCTGAAATGAATAATAATAATAAAAAAAAACCATAAGACATTTACCAAGTCATACTGGAAAAAAATACATCAAAGTTTTTATTTATTATATTATTTAATTTGAGATACATCAGTGTTTATTTCATATTATTTAAAGGTGATCATCCATCAAATGACTATGTGAAATACATTTTTCTTAAATTTTATTACATGGTTTATGAGTTAATCACATTATTTACAATAGTTTTTGGTACTTTGCTGTGCTATGATTTGTGTGACATTTAAATGTGTGTTTTTTGTGTCAGATAAAGCAAAGGAGGCAAAATAAGGTTCCTAGCAGCACAAACAACAAAGGACGTCAAAATCTCTCTGCTTGGGCCCAGTTACATAATAATGACAACATATGTGTCTTGTCTGCTATACATCATGATGTATTTAAGAGTTTTGCTGTTGTAGGAACTGAGATATCTGCTGCCTTCTCAAGTGAGCAGCCGACTTCCTCACAAATTCACTGAAAGCAATGATTATACCCCTTGGCTGACACATTTAAAGAAGCATTTAACCCCTTAATTGAACAGATATAGAGATATGTTAACCCCCTCTTTTAGCACACACTCGCTCTACCACATATACAGTAGTGTTAACTCTTTCTGCTAGCTACATATAGAGCAGTCAGTCACATAGAAAGTAGTAGTAATCTCTTGTGTTAGACTCAAATCCAGCATGGTTAACCTAGTTTTATTAGCCCATATAATGCACTATTAACCCTTCAATCAGCCACATATACAGCAATGTTTAATTATTTTTGTCAGCACATAAAAAGATGTAACACATTCTACCATCCACATGTGAACAATATTAATTTCCTCTGTCAGCCACATGTAGAAAAGGGTTAATCTCTTCTGCCACTTACATATACAGCATATATCTTTAGTTGCTAAATACAGAGGAATAGTTTGCCAGTCACATACATAGCAGGGTTTTTAAGCACTTATATGTCATTCACATAACAAACAGTATGTTAACCCTATAGTTACTAACACCCTCCCTCTCCATATATACACTGTATATACAAATCACATGAGCTAGTTGCAAAGAGGTGTAATATGGGATTATCAGCGCTATACACTGAGCTTGTATGGTTCCTGGTTGTGCTGAACTGATTAGGTTAATTCCCCCTGTTAGATAACACTGAACTTAAGCCACGGTACCCCACACGTAATAAAGGCTGTTACTCCATAGAGGGTATGAAAAGATTTGAGACTACAGAACTGGGGTCCTATAGACTGTGAGCTGTCCGGAGCAGGTCCCTCTTCATCCTGTGCTAGATTTGTTTAGTCTTGTTATGTTTTGTATTGTATCACAGATCTTTGTCATTGTATACCCCCATCATTGTACCCAGCGCTACGGAATTTGGCGGCGCTATACAAATAAATGATAATAAATTAATAAATAGACTGGGGTCAAACAGGGACAGTCCCGTATAATACGGAACACTTGGGCTGTTATGCTTATAGCAACTGCAAGTACTGATCATCATTAGTCATGGTCTAAAATAGTGTTTTGATGAATGAACACCTTGTAGTAAAGATGCTGTCACATGATATTAAATAGGTGTGAAACACCTCTTGGTTTTGTGTACAATTGTACAATGTGCCACACTCCCTAGAGAAGCCAAAAAGCAAAATCTGTATCCTGCAAATAAAAAAACTGGTTTAGGGAATTTGCAGCATCTTGGAAACCCAAGTTACAGATTTATTTTAGCTTCTCTAGAGTGTGGGGGAAACACATTGTTTTCTTCTTCTTACTAATATATGAGGTGTTTATAAATAAAAATAATAATACTCATAATAAAAACTTTTAAAATGTTGTAACTGCTGACAGCTCTCATTGCAATGTTAAGAAAGATTTTATTTCTGGTTGATAATCTAGATACAATTAATGTATTAATTGGGCAAACATTTTGACTGTAAGAGACACTATAGCCTTACATTTATTTATTTTTATTTAACAAATGACAACTTTTATTAGAAAAAATTAAATCAAACCTCTAACCAATATTATGGATATGGAGAAGGCTAAATTATTTCCTGTAACACCCACCCTTACAGTAATGTCATGATTCAGACAGAGCATGCGCTATTAGACAACTTTCCAGTTACATTTTCTTATCAAATTAGCTTCATACTCTCGATATCCTTTATTGAAAAGCATACCTAGGTAGACTCAAGAAAAGCACTTCACTACTGGGAGCTAGCTGAACACATCTGGTGATTCAGTGACAAGAGGCATATGTGCAGCCACCAGTCACCAGCTAGCTCACTATAGTGCCCATAGTGCATTGCTGCTACTGAGCCTACTTAGGTATGCTTTTTAACAAAGGATATCAAGAGAATGTAACACATTTGATAAGAAAAGTAAATTGGCAAGTTGCTTAAAATGACATGCTGTATTTAAATCATAAAAATTTTGTTATGATTTTACCGTCCCTTTAATTATTATAAATTATTAAATTATTCAAAAGCAAACACAAAGGATCTATGATTACATGTTCTATGCATATGATTTGATGGATGATGATTGGAAATTAAATGGGCACTAGATCAGTTTTGTGATATTGACATATGTAATGAATGAAGTGGGTGAATTGTATTACGTTGGAAATGACCGCAAGATAAAGGATCTCATTAAAAGCTTGCCGTGAATTTGAAACTACTGTCTCATGAGAGAGGCTAATGGCTAAAAACCTTATACAAATCATTTCACAGAAGCTGTCTTGTCTAATGCATCTTTTACCAGCAGTACAAAAAACCTGCAGCTAAGTAAAAAAATGATTGATCTGTTTTTGCAAAGAGTAAAATCATATTAAAAGAAAAATATAAACCTTTAAGAAGCTTTTAACTTAGAATATTTTTTTCAAAGCATCATTTAAAATTGAACACTGTGCATTAAACGTAGACTGACACAAGTTTGCAAAGCAAAACATAAGCAAAAGATAGGAATATGTATTATAATAAACAGAGTTTGTTAATACAAAAACAAGAAACAAAGGGCTTGAAGCCATCCAGAATACTAAAATTTGCCTTACAGTTCCTTAAAAGGGACATTAAAGTCTTTTTTTAAATATAATTTTATTAAGCAAATATTGTGCAGGGTTTTTACAAAGCTTTGTGCTCCTTGGGGGCGTGCCACTGCTCCTCGGTAGATCGGTGGGAATTGTTCTTATTGGACAATGAGCAATCTGTTCCTAGAAATGAGTTGTACACAAAAATTCACTTTCAAAATCAATTTAAACATGTTTTTTTTTTTACATGTTTGTATTATTTCATAAAGACTACATCTATCATATAACCTCTATTGTGGCCAATCATAGGCCAGATGTAACCTAGCTCCTACCCTGATCTAAGCCATCAGTGTAACTGTAGCAAGGTTAGAAATGCATGGAGGGTTGAGTTTGAGTTTAATGTCCCTTTAACAGCCTAAAATTAATAAAATGTGAATCTCACACTTTCCCCACACCTTATGGATTGCTTCAAACACGTTATTTCTAAAAGCTTTAGCAACCTTTCTCCAATTAGATGGTAAAGCACATACAAACACAGCATGCAAGACACTGATACTTCTGGTGAGAAAGTCATTATTTCAGGTTTTCAAAGGCAAATATTGAAAACAAATAGAACATTTTTGACCAGGCATAATTAGATTGACAAGACAGCGAGAAATAATTATTTATTAAGGTAATAACACTTTTTATAACATAAAAAAACAATACAATATTGTTGCCATGTTGTCAGTATTTTACTGAAATTACCAACATTTTTAATGCTAAGGTTAAAGTTGAAAATGAAGATTATAAAAATGGTATTATAGTAAAACTTCTTCAACGTATGTTGGAATCTAATTATAAGTCCTAGCAGCTTTAGTTTCTAATTTATATAGTAAAATTATTTATGCAAATTTATGCTGATTTGCATGGTCGGTATTTTTCCCCCTGAAAAGATGGCAACCCTAGAATACAATAAATAAATAGTCATTGCAAATTGTTGTTTACCATATGCACTAAACCATTACTACTGCACTAGAAAAATGAGCTTAATCATTACATTACTTTCTCATTGCACTATTGTTTGCCTATATATATTGGGTTAAGCAATTAAGCACATAGTTAAAGTCAGCTCTGGGGCAGCAGTGCACTACTTAGCCAGAGCTGAACACAGTTGCTAAGCCAATCGGCACAAACATTTGTGCGTATTCACCAATCAGCGGTTGTGTTCAGCTCAGGACTGGCAGTACATTACCACTCCAAATCTAACTTTAAAGGGACACTGTACCCAAATTTTTTCTTTCGTAATTCAGATTGAGCATGACATTTTAAGCAACTTTCTAATTTATTCCTTTTATCAAATTTTCTTCATTCTCTTGGTATCTTTATTTGAAATGCAAAAATGTAAGTTTAGATGCCGGCCCATTTTCGGTGAACAACCTGGGTTGTCCTTGCTGATTGGTGGATAAATTCATTCACCAATAAAAAAAGTGCTGTCCAGAGTACTAAACCCAAAAAAGCTTAGATGTCTTCTTTTTCAAATAAAGATAGCAAGAGAACAAAGAAAAATTGATAATAGGAGTAAATTAGAAAGTTGCTTAAAATTGCATGTTCTTTCTGAATTACAAAAGAACATTTTTGGGTACAGTGTCCCTTTAATTATGCATTTAACCAATTTGCAAAATTTAAACACATAGTTATATGCAAGGAATAGCTTAATAAGAAAAATCTATAACAAATGACAGCATTTCCTTACTGCAGCATTCCGTTTATTTGAATTAGTAAATAAGAACATGGCTTGTTAATGGGATATGAAACCCAAATTCTTTCTTTCATGGTTCAGATACAGCTTGCAATTTTAAGCAACTTTCTAATTTACTCATTATCAAATTATCTGGGTTCTCTTTGTATCTTTATTTGAAAAGCAGGAATGTAAGCTTAGGAACCGGCCCATTTTGGTTCAGAATCCTGGGTAGCGCTTGCTGATTGGTGGGTTAAATGTATGCGCTACCCAGGAGCTGATCCAAAAAATTGTGTTTCATATCCCTTTAAATAAAGGTAGCAATGTATTTTATAACAGTTCTGCGGTATCAGAGGATGCTGGGAGCCCACATGTGTATTAGTGTACTTGCTTTACATATGAAAAATACGTAATTTGATGGAGCACAGTTTGGATTCTGAACTTTAAATAAAATTCATACGTGTTATTTGTGAAATGTAATATTATGTGCATTTTACCATATGTTTGTGATTCTGAAGAAACAAAGGAATTAGCTTTAGTTTTTATTGGATTCCATAAGAATGACTCACATTTTTACTATATATATATATATATATATATATATATATATATATATATATATATATATATATATATATATATATATATATATATATATATATATATATATATATATATATATATATATATATATATATATATGAAGTGGTAATGAATTCAGCAACAAAAAGTCACATGAGAATGCTTCAGGCAAGAGGGATAATTTGTTCAACTCTCTTGATCTCAACGTGGTAATATTACAATGGTGTGGATGCAATAAAATCCGCTCATGAAACTAGTAAATTGTGGAAAAAACATTTTAGGGCAACATTGCATTACTACTTAAAAATTGAGGACTTCAAAAAAGATTTTTTAACTGCCCCTTATCAAACCAATAATTGACAAGAGGCGTCATCCCTCTTTTTCCCATCACCCCACTGCTGCACCCACCAGAGCTCCACCTAACTCATGTCCCACTTGACTGCATCCATGATACACTTAGTTTTGCCCCGACTCCTGCATATCTGGTTCCGCACCACTGATACAGCACTGAGCACAAATCAAAGGTTCCTGGAAGTGCCCCCCACAGAAGTATTTTTTTTGAAGTGCCACTAGCTTGGTGTTAGTGATGGTGAAAAATCCCACCCATGCAGGGGTCAAGTCGGGCGGGAATGCGTGGGAACGGAGTCCCTGCACTATTTTTGCAGGAGGAACTAAGTTCCCTCTGGAAAGAGAACATAAATGCTTCAGTAAACTGATGCTGCTGTTGGAAGGAGCTAGAGCACAGTCTGGTTAGAGGGATAGTGAGATCCTCTAGTAATGGGCACTGACCGTTCCTACAATACACTAAATGCAAGCTTGTCAGCGGTCCTGCTCTGTGATCAACCCACAATGTGTTTAACACATGATGCTATGATGCTTAAATTTTGTGTGGCTTGCTCTGGGGTTTTTACCTTAAGTGGGTGAGACTCTGTGACAGAGGAGGATTCTCAGGCCCAAAGGCTACCATTCAACGCTTCATTGGATTTAATTTGCTTCCATTAACCAAATTGTATAGATTATATACATATAAATACAGTGTGTGTGTATGTATATATATATATATATATATATATAAAATAATTGTGAGGGACGGTGGAAGTCTTGGTGAGTTCCCTCACTTTTTTTTGTAGGACTTGACCCCTGCACCCATGCCCTTTAATATCCACAGTCAGTCCCCTCGTTTGTGTCCCTATTTCATTCTTTCCAGCAAGACTACTTTTCTATGACAAAACAGAAGTGCAGATATTTAAACTAACACTGTTTCTGAAGTTGTTGCTTTAACTGCTTAGAAGTAGCTTCCTGCTTCATGAGCAGGATTTCATGTATTCGGCACCTACTGCAACTATAAATTTTAACGGCAGGGCTTTCCGCTAACAAATCTGTAGAACATATATCCAGCAACCTTAGCAAACTCTTCAGCATCTACGAATCTTGGCCACTGGTTTTTAAACCTTTCCTCAGGCCCCCCAAACAGGCCAGATTTTCAGGATTACCTTGGATGAAATTAGGTTATTCCCTTGAGTGCTAAGCAATTTCCCACCTGGGTGCTAATTGAGGGGGGGGGGGTTACATTTTTTTAAATATATTTTTTTTTTTACTTTTTTTTTTCCAGATCCCCAAGACTTATAGGCGATTACCTTTCCAACGGTGGGTCTTGGTGGGTCTGTAGCTGCTTAGATGCCTGAGATACAGGCTTCTAAGCAGCATGCCCCCATTTCCCCATACTGTCCATTGTAATTTTTAAATAAAGTTGCGCGGTGACATTATTGCGCAAAATGTGAAGCCCCGGCGATGCCTGTCACCATGCAGGCCAGATCGTCGGGGTGGGAGTCAGTGGGAGCCCCTAGATTGCCCTCAAGGTGGGTGAGTGCTAGCGATGGCTCTGAGCTGTCGTCAGCCCCTGCCTGGGACAATTTGCGACGGCTCAGAGCTGTCATTAGCACTCAAAGGTAATCAGCTGATTAATTCACCTGTGCTCCCGTTCAGATATCCTCAAAATGTGGCCTGTTAGGGACGTCTGAGGACAGGGTTGAAAACCAGTGCTCTAGGCACACGTGTCTCACTAAGTATATGGAGGAAGGTTTCATGTTTTAGCTAATATGCCGTTACGCCCTCAACAGAAATAAAAAGAGCCCACTGAGGTATTTTAAAATCTATCTGTCATGTGTCACAAAGCCTATAGGGAAGTGCTGTATCCACCTGAAATGTGTCAGATGAGAACACTATATAGTTAGTAATCCTCACTGTTGGATCATTTTAATGGGGCATATTATTTTTTAATTTTATTTAAATTAAAATCACTATGTTATATGTACTAAAAGATACAATATAGTTAGATTATTAATATCATTATGTTTTTAAAGCCATTTTGAGGGTTAAAATGTTAGGGTATTTTGTCACCTACTCCTGTGGGTATCCAGAGGGTGGTGGGGATTTTCCTCTTTATATCCATATCCAAGCACCCAGCTAAATTGCTCTTATGATACAGACGAGCCGCAAGTTTTATAACGATGAGAATCTCATGGGTATAACAAGCAATTATCTTCTGCTGCACCCGTAGTCACTGATATTGCATATTATATTATTTTATTAGGAACATTTTAGTTTTTTTGCCCCCTCAACAAATTTCTGCAGATGCCCATGCCTGTCAATCATTTCATCACTTGCCATATAAATACTCTGCAAATTCAATTGCATTTACAAATGCGCATGCACAGACACATTACGTGCAACATCAGTGACACTGCTTACGCACAACAGCAATTTAACGTGTGTCTCATGTACGCTGGTTTTATTAACCTTTTTTATTATATATAACACGACAATTGAGATTTCATAAAACTCAGTGTCTTTGTGAGATGTGACTTGACTGATGTATGGTTCTTTTTCAAAAGACACAATTTTAAGTAAATAATAGATTAACAATGACAAAATGGTTTTATAACTTGATTATACTTACTGTTCCACCGTTTAACACAACTGCCATCTCAGTGGGTTGATAAACATTACTTCGAAAAGGTGCGCTGGGCCTACTTCCCAAACTGCCATTGCGAAAGACCCCAGATCTCAAGGCTGCATTAAAAGAAAGTATTAAAAAAGAGTCAAATGGCATTAAATACAGTAGATTTCATAATCAACAAATGCATAATAATAAAAAAAAAAAAGGCAAAAGCACTTAGTTTGGAATTAAAATGAGTAGAAGAAATTTTAAAGTTAGATAATTTTTCCTTCCCCTCATCATGTGACAACAACGAGTCAATCACTGCATATATGTATAGTCTGCTAGTTCTTGCACATGCTCAGTAGGAGTTGGTGCCTCAGAAAGTGTGCAAATAAAAAGACTGTGCACATTTAGAAAAACAAAGTGAAACTTTTTAAAATGCTGCGCTCTATCTGAATCACCAAAGTAAGATTTTGACTGCAGCAAGGAGCAATAACCAGTGAAGTGTCCAACACAACATCTAACCAAAATGTTACATAGATTATCAAATAAATAATTTCCAGACAAATCTGAAAATGACAGTCTACACACCACAAAAACGTTATTGTTTTGTATCCTATTTATAAACCTTTTAATACTTTCCATCAAATTGAAGCAAAGAATATTTAAAGGGACAGTCTACTCCAGAATTGTTATTGTTTAGAAAGATAGATAATCCCTTTATTACCAATTCCCCAGTTTTGCAAAACCAACACAGTTATAATAATATACCCTGTACCTCTGTTATTACAGTGTATCTAAGCCTCTGCAGACTGCCCCCTTATTTCAGTTCTTTTGACAGACTTGCATTTTAGCCAATCAGCGCTGACTCATAAATAACTCCACAGGAGTAAGCACAATGTTATCTATATGACACACATGAACTAATAGTGTCTAACTGTGAAAAACTGTCAAAATGCACTGAGATAAGAGGCAGTCCAATGGCCTATAAATGTGCATATGAGCCAACCTAGGTTTAACTTTCCACAATGAATTCCAAAGGGAACAAAGCACATTTGATGATAAAAGTACATTGGAAAGTTGTTTAACATTGCATGTCCTATCTGAATCATGAAAGTTTTATTTTTAATAGACTGTCCCTTTAAATTCATTATTTGTTCTACTGGAGATTTAAAACGATATGTACACACATTTCATTTTTTTCACCTATTTTAAAGAGATGCAGAAGTACATTTTATCAAATGCTATAATTTTTAAGAGCATTTTGTTCTTTAGAACTATGTGTTTAAATGTTAAGTGCATAGTTAAATTCACAACCAAGAGCTACAATGCACTACAGAGAACACTGCCAGGGAGACAATCAGGAGGGACATATGCCGCCTGGGAATGGGATGAGAGTGTGTCTACTGTGAGGTTGTAATTATGTTTGAACGTTTTGCATACTTTTTACTGAGGCTTTATACGATCTACCTGTTTCAAACATTATATTGTATGAAAAATGTACAATATAAAAACATAGAACACCAAGAAGAATAAATGTATCCAAAGCCTAAGTAATATAAATATAATATGCTCTGGACCAGCAGTGCTATGTGGGTCCTTAGCGGTATTTCTACTGTGTGTTTAACCCCATTGCAGGAACTAACACACAGTAGTGCAGGGTCAATGACTTGCGCTAATGGATTAGTGCATGTCTTTCTTCAATTATTATGCCCCTTTAAGTTCCTATTCCAAACAGTTTTTCAATAAAATTATAAAAAAAATAATTAAAAGTAATTGGTTTAGTAAAAAAAAAAAAAACCTCACCTATAAAATGGTTAATGAATAAAAATAAAACATCATGGCAATGTACAGTAATGATTTACTTTGCCTGCTTTTGCTGTCACACACCACTGAAAATTGTGCTTGTTCTCCTTCTCCCAGAGAGGCTGGAGATTGAGATTCTGTAATTTATGTGTGCTGCAAAATGATCTGAATGTAAACAACACAGTGATTGCTTAGAGCAGGGGTCAACAAATCTGTTTTATTTACATTTAGGAGCCAGTTAGGATATTAAAGGGACATTAAACACTAAATAAATGTTAGATAGAATGATGCATTCAAAGAAAAGATTAGTCTGAGAATAACATGTAGATGTATTTTTTTTATAAAGTTTCATTAGTTGTTTAAATATTTACAAAATAGGTGTAAAGTTTTTTTTAGTGTCTATAAAACACTGGGAGCTGCCATGTTATAACTTAGGTTACCTTCTCTACTGTGGCCAATTAGAGGCAGTTATATATAAATCACTAGAGTGTGCAGCCAATGGCTGTGTGGAATATAACAGTGTTCTGCACTTCTATTTCTAACAGGAACTGAAAAGCTCACAATTTCAGAATGGAATTACAGGAAAAGGGAACAAAATAAATAATGAAAGTATATTACAGAGTTTTTTTTTATATTACTATCTCAAAGTGTTTAATGTCCCTTTAAGAAGCCAGAAAAAAAAAACTTTTAAAAGCCAAACTGTGGTATTTGTTAGTTAATTTTATGGAAAATAACCCAAACCGTTAGGAGCCAGTGGTACAATTTTAGAAGTTAGTAGCTCCCTGACTGCTGGGTTTATCAAGCGCTGGCTTAGAGCAGATCTCACTTATTTACAGACAATCAGGGAAGGTAAAAATAAGACTTATGCTAAGAAATTGACAGTTTTAGATGCTTTTAAAACAATTTATTTGTATACAGATGTTTGTTTGGATGTGAAAGAAAATGCTGTAATGTGTTAGCATTTTATTATTGTGCTGTTTATTGCATTAAACTGTTTATATAACTCCTCCAAAGGGGTAAAATACATAGTTAAAGTCCAGAGCAGCAATACACATCTGGTGAACCAATGACCACAGACATATGAATGTACTAACCACCAATTACCAGCTAGCTCTCAGAACTCCATAGCTTCTCCTGCGCCTACCTGACACGGGACATTAAGAGGGCAAAGACAATTTGAAAATGTAAGTCAATTGAAAAGTCGGACAGAAAGGTCAAAAATGAAATGTGCAAGGCTCATCAGCCTACCTAGGTATGTGTTTTTTAAAGAAAGTATGTCATGAAAATTAAGTAAATTTGATAACAGAAAAAATTGAGAAGTTTGAAATTGTATGCTCGTGTCCTTTTAACCAACTCAGAGAGTTTTCGAGATCGTTTGCACGCATGTTAAATCGCGATTTACACTAGAATCATTACTGAGATCTTGAAGCTGTGGATAACTGTTACGCGAGTCAAAAAAGTGTCACAAAAGTGTCACAAAACACACAAAAATACAAATTACAAAGTACAGTGACACTCATAATAACACTATCTAATAAAACATTATTTAGAAATATTGCACAAAAAAGTTATAAGGGCTCAAAGATATGAGAGATAAGGCTGCAAAGAGCTTTAACATAGATATAAAAATACATACATTGCTAAAGATGTATTTGTATATATATGTGTGTGTGTGTATTTATGTAGTTACAGACATTTATACACATATAAACACATAAATATATATGTGTGCGTGTGTGTATTTATGTAGTTACAGACATTTATACACATATAAACACATAAATATATATGTGTGCGTGTGTGTATTTATGTAGTTACAGACATTTATACACATATAAACACATAAATATATATATGTGTGTGTGTGTATTTATGTAGTTACAGACATTTATACACATATAAACACATAAATATATATGTGTGCGTGTGTGTATTTATGTAGTTACAGACATTTATACACATATAAACACATAAATATATATGTGTGTGTGTGTGTGTGTATTTATGTTGTTACAGACATTTATACACATATAAACACATAAATATATATGTGCGTGTGTGTGTGTATTTATGTAGTTACAGACATTTATACACATATAAACACATAAATATATATGTGCGTGTGTGTGTGTATTTATGTAGTTACATACATTTATACACATATAAACACATAAATATATATGTGCGTGTGTGTGTGTATTTATGTAGTTACAGACATTTATACACATATAAACACATAAATATATATGTGTGTGTGTGTTTATGTAGTTACATACATTTATACACATATAAACACATAAATATATATGTGTGTGTGTGTGTATTTATGTAGTTACAGACATTTATACACATATAAACACATAAATATATATATGTGTGTGTGTGTGTTTATGTAGTTACAGACATTTATACACATATAAACACATAAATATATATGTGCGTGTGTGTGTGTATTTATGTAGTTACAGACATTAAACACATATAAACACATAAATATATATGTGTGTGTGTGTGTATTTATGTAGTTACAGACATTTATACACATATAAACACATAAATATATATGTGTGTGTGTGTATTTATGTAGTTACAGACATTTATACACATATAAACACATAAATATATATGTGTGTGTGTATTTATGTAGTTACAGACATTTATACACATATAAACACATAAATATATATATGTGTGTGTGTGTGTGTGTGTATTTATGTAGTTACAGACATTTATACACATATAAACACATAAATATATATGTGTGTGTGTGTGTGTGTTTATGTAGTTACATACATTTATACACATATAAACACATAAATATATATGTGTGTGTGTGTGTATTTATGTAGTTACAGACATTTATACACATATAAACACATAAATATATATATGTGTGTGTGTGTGTTTATGTAGTTACAGACATTTATACACATATAAACACATAAATATATATGTGCGTGTGTGTGTTTATTTATGTAGTTACAGACATTAAACACATATAAACACATAAATATATATGTGTGTGTGTGTGTATTTATGTAGTTACAGACATTTATACACATATAAACACATAAATATATATGTGTGTGTGTGTGTGTGTGTGTTTATGTAGTTACATACATTTATACACATATAAACACATAAATATATATGTGTGTGTGTGTATTTATGTAGTTACAGACATTTATACACATATAAACACATAAATATATATATGTGTGTGTGTGTGTTTATGTAGTTACAGACATTTATACACATATAAACACATAAATATATATGTGCGTGTGTGTGTGTATTTATGTAGTTACAGACATTAAACACATATAAACACATAAATATATATGTGTGTGTGTGTGTGTATTTATGTAGTTACAGACATTTATACACATATAAACACATAAATATATATGTGTGTGTGTATTTATGTAGTTACAGACATTTATACACATATAAACACATAAATATATATGTGTGTGTGTGTGTATTTATGTAGTTACAGACATTTATACACATATAAACACATAAATATATATGTGTGTGTGTGTGTGTGTGTGTTTATGTAGTTACATACATTTATACACATATAAACACATAAATATATATGTGTGTGTGTGTATTTATGTAGTTACAGACATTTATACACATATAAACACATAAATATATATATGTGTGTGTGTGTGTTTATGTAGTTACAGACATTTATACACATATAAACACATAAATATATATGTGCGTGTGTGTGTGTATTTATGTAGTTACAGACATTAAACACATATAAACACATAAATATATATGTGCGTGTGTGTGTGTATTTATGTAGTTACAGACATTTATACACATATAAACACATAAATATATATGTGTGTGTGTGTGTGTGTTTATGTAGTTACATACATTTATACACATATAAACACATAAATATATATGTGTGTGTGTGTGTATTTATGTAGTTACAGACATTTATACACATATAAACACATAAATATATATGTGCGTGTGTGTGTGTATTTATGTAGTTACAGACATTTATACACATATAAACACATAAATATATATGTGTGTGTGTGTGTGTGTTTATGTAGTTACATACATTTATACACATATAAACACATAAATATATATGTGTGTGTGTGTGTATTTATGTAGTTACAGACATTTATACACATATAAACACATAAATATATATATGTGTGTGTGTGTGTTTATATAGTTACAGACATTTATACACATATAAACACATAAATATATATGTGCGTGTGTGTGTGTATTTATGTAGTTACAGACATTAAACACATATAAACACATAAATATATATGTGCGTGTGTGTGTATTTATGTAGTTACAGACATTTATACACATATAAACACATAAATATATATGTGTGTGTGTGTTTATGTAGTTACAGACATTAAACACATATAAACACATAAATATATATGTGTGTGTGTGTGTATTTATGTAGTTACAGACATTTATACACATATAAACACATAAATATATATGTGTGTGTGTGTGTGTTTATGTAGTTACATACATTTATACACATATAAACACATAAATATATATATGTGTGTGTGTGTATTTATGTAGTTACAGACATTTATACACATATAAACACATAAATATATATATGTGTGTGTGTGTGTTTATGTAGTTACAGACATTTATACACATATAAACACATAAATATATATGTGCGTGTGTGTGTGTATTTATGTAGTTACAGACATTAAACACATATAAACACATAAATATATATGTGTGTGTGTGTATTTATGTAGTTACAGACATTTATACACATATAAACACATAAATATATATGTGTGTGTGTGTGTATTTATGTAGTTACAGACATTTATACACATATAAACACATAAATATATATGTGTGTGTGTGTGTATTTATGTAGTTACAGACATTTATACACATATAAACACATAAATATATATGTGTGTGTGTGTGTGTGTTTATGTAGTTACATACATTTATACACATATAAACACATAAATATATATGTGTGTGTGTGTTTATGTAGTTACATACATTTATACACATATAAACACATAAATATATATGTGTGTGTGTGTGTATTTATGTAGTTACAGACATTAAACACATATAAACACATAAATATATATGTGCGTGTGTGTGTGTATTTATGTAGTTACAGACATTTATACACATATAAACACATAAATATATATGTGTGTGTGTGTGTGTTTATGTAGTTACATTCATTTATACACATATAAACACATAAATATATATGTGTGTGTGTGTGTATTTATGTAGTTACAGACATTTATACACATATAAACACATAAATATATATATGTGTGTGTGTGTGTTTATGTAGTTACAGACATTTATACACATATAAACACATAAATATATATGTGCGTGTGTGTGTATTTATGTAGTTACAGACATTAAACACATATAAACACATAAATATATATGTGTGTGTGTGTGTATTTATGTAGTTACAGACATTTATACACATATAAACACATAAATATATATGTGTGTGTGTGTATTTATGTAGTTACAGACATTTATACACATATAAACACATAAATATATATGTGTGTGTGTGTTTATGTAGTTACAGACATTTATACACATATAAACACATAAATATATATGTGCGTGTGTGTGTGTATTTATGTAGTTACAGACATTAAACACATATAAACACATAAATATATATGTGTGTGTGTATTTATGTAGTTACAGACATTTATACACATATAAACACATAAATATATATGTGTGTGTGTGTATTTATGTAGTTACAGACATTTATACACATATAAACACATAAATATATATGTGTGTGTGTATTTATGTAGTTACAGACATTTATACACATATAAACACATAAATATATATGTGTGTGTGTGTGTATTTATGTAGTTACAGACATTTATACACATATAAACACATAAATATATATGTGTGTGTGTGTGTGTTTATGTAGTTACATACATTTATACACATATAAACACATAAATATATATGTGTGTGTGTGTGTGTGTATTTATATAGTTACAGACATTTATACACATATAAACACATAAATATATATATGTGTGTGTGTGTGTTTATGTAGTTACAGACATTTATACACATATAAACACATAAATATATATGTGCGTGTGTGTGTGTATTTATGTAGTTACAGACATTAAACACATATAAACACATAAATATATATGTGTGTGTGTGTATTTATGTAGTTACAGACATTTATACACATATAAACACATAAATATATATGTGTGTGTGTGTATTTATGTAGTTACAGACATTTATACACATATAAACACATAAATATATATGTGTGTGTGTATTTATGTAGTTACAGACATTTATACACATATAAACACATAAATATATATGTGTGTGTGTGTGTGTATTTATGTAGTTACAGACATTTATACACATATAAACAAATAAATATATATGTACACATATATAGAAAAAAATAAGTGCATTGGTGCCCTTTGCCCTTTTATATTTTCATGTTGGGTTTGCGCATATTAGAATTTGTGATTGGGTACGCACATATGAAAATAAGCGAACGTGTTTGCACGTGAGTCGGGTGTTAGCTTTTTTTTTTCTTTACTTCTATGAGGTTATTGTTTGCGTAACAGTCTAATTGCATTAGAAGTAAGCTGTTTGTGCTCATCGGGTTAGCACTTTTCACTTTCTGTTTATAATACCAGCACAACACAATGAGTGCAAAAAGATTATATCTAGTGCAATTAGCGCTCTAGCGGAAGTGCAAAATACCGCTCCACTTGTAATCTGGCGCTTAATTACCAATAGATATTTGTATAATAAAGTCTCCTGGCAAATCAGGGTAAAATCACGCTTAATATCTGTTGTATTTTGTAATGTTCATGCTCTGAGCTTCCTGGCATTTAAGGGGTGAATCTCACTAGACTGTAGTTGGCACTCAGCACGGCCGGCTAGCAGTCAATATAGCCTGCCAGCAAACATTATATGTGTCCATCCATTCTTACAATCAGTGCTCTCAGTGGTACACTGTTATGGCAAGGATACAATTCCCCAGTGCTATGTGCCAGCATACATTATATGTGTCCATCCATTCTCACAATCAGTGCACTCAATGGTACATTGCTATGGCAAGGATACAATTCCCCAGTGCTAAGTGCCAGCATACATTATATGTGTCCATCCATTCTCACAATCAGTGCACTCAATGGTACATTGCTATGGCAAGGATACAATTCCCCAGTGCTAAGTGCCAGCATACATTATATGTGTCCATCCATTCTCACAATCAGTGCTCTCAGTGGTACACTGCTATGGCAAGGATACAATTCCCCAGTGCTAAGTGCCAGCATACATTATATGTGTCCATCCATTCTCACAATCAGTGCTCTCAGTGGTACACTGCTATGGCAAGGATACAATTCCCCAGTGCTAAGTGCCAGCATACATTATATGTGTCCATCCATTCTCACAATCAGTGCTCTCAGTGGTACACTGCTATGGCAAGGATACAATTCCCCAGTGCTAAGTGCCAGCATACATTATATGTGTCCATCCATTCTCACAATCAGTGCTCTCAGTGGTACACTGCTATGGCAAGGATACAATTCCCCAGTGCTAAGTGCCAGCATACATTATATGTGTCCATCCATTCTCACAATCAGTGCTCTCAGTGGTAAACTGCTATGGCAAGGATACAATTCCCCAGTGCTAAGTGCCAGCATACATTATATGTGTCCATCCATTCTCACAATCAGTGCTCTCAGTGGTACACTGCTATGGCAAGGATACAATTCCCCGGTGCTAAGTGCCAGCATACATTATATGTGTCCATCCATTCTCACAATCAGTGCTCTCAGTGGTACACTGTTATGGCAAAGGATACAATTCCCCAGTGCTAAGTGCCAGCATACATTATATGTGTCCATCCATTCTCACAATCAGTGCTCTCAGTGGTATACTGCTATGGCAAGGATACAATTCCCCACTGCTAAGTGCCAGCATACATTATATGTGTCCATCCATTCTCACAATCAGTGCTCTCAGTGGTACACTGCTATGGCAAGGATACAATTCCCCAGTGCTAAGTGCCAGCATACATTATATGTGTCCATCCATTCTCACAATCAGTGCTCTCAGTGGTACACTGCTATGGCAAGGATACAATTCCCCAGTGCTAAGTGCCAGCATACATTATATGTGTCCATCCATTCTCACAATCAGTACTCTCAGTGGTACACTGTTATGGCAAGGATACCATTCCCCAGTGCTAAGTGCCAGCATACATTATATGTGTCCATCCATTCTCACAATCAGTGCTCTCAGTGGTACACTGCTATGGCAAGGATACAATTCCCCACTGCTAAGTGCCAGCATACATTATATGTGTCCATCCATTCTCACAATCAGTGCTCTCAGTGGTACACTGCTATGGCAAGGATACAATTCCCCAGTGCTAAGTGCCAGGATAAACTCAATAACGATGAACAACTTCAGTAAATCCTGATGCTTTAAAATGCTTTTATTAATAGAATAAAAAAAGCTTCCCTCATCTGGTCTCACACAATAGTTTTTTTTCAGTTTTCAGGCAGAATCAGAACATTTTACCAGAATAGGTATTAGTGTAGCTTTAAAAAAGGGACAACATTGCAATACAAAATGCTTAAAGGCACACTGAACCCAAATTTTTTCTTTAGTGATTCAGATAGGGCATGCAATTTTAAGCAACTTTCTAATTTACTCCTATTATCAATTTTTCTTCGTTCTCTTGCTATCATTATTTGAAAAAGACGGCATCTAAGCTTTTTTTTTTGTTTCAGTACTCTGGACAGCACTTTTTTATTGGTGGATGAATTTATCCACCAATCAGCAAGGACAACCCAGGTTGTTCACCAAAAATGGGCCGGCATCTAAACTTACATTCTTGAATTTCAAATAAAGATACCAAGAGAAAGAAGAAAATGTGATAATAGGAGTAAATTAGAAAGTTGCTTAGAATTTCATGCTCTATCTGAATCACAAAATAATTTTTTTGGGTACAGTGTCCCTTTAAAGGGACATGAAACCAATTTTTCCCCCTTCATGATTCAGACATTTTAAAAGCCTTTTCAATTTACTTCTAATATCTAATTTGCTTTGTTCCCTTAGTATCCTTTGTTAAAAAGCACACCTAGGTAGACTCAGGAGCCACAATGCACTATGGGCGTTATAGGAAGATAACTTGTGGCTGCACATAAATGCATCTTGTCATTTGCTCATCTGGTGATGTGTTCAGCTAGCTCCCAGTAGTGCATTGCTGCTCCTTCAACAGAGGATACCAAGAGAATGAAGACAACTTGATAACAGAAGTATATTGGAAAGTTTTTTATAATTATATACTCTATCTGAATCATGCAAGAAACAAATGGGGATTCATGTCCCTTTAATTATGTGTAGTAAAACCTTTTATTAAACTTATTTTGTCCAATATTTCTGTTATTTTAAGAGCATGGCATTTTAAACATCTTTCCAATTTACTTTTATCATCAAATCTGCTTTGTTCTCTTGGTATTCTTTGTTGAAAACTAAACCTAGGTAGGCTCATATGCTAATTTCTAAGCCGTTGAAGATCGCCTCTTATCTGAATGCATTTTTACAATTTTTTCACAGCTAGACAGCACTAGTTCATGTGTGCCATATTATATAACATTATGCTCACACCCGTGGAGTTGCCTAGGAGTCCGAACTGATTGGCTAAAATGCAAGTCTGTCAAAAGCACTGAGATAAGGGGGCAGTCAGCAGAAGCTTAGCTACAAGGTAGCCACAAAGGAAAAAAGTGTATTAATATAACAGTGTTGGTTATGCAAAACTGGGGAATGGGTAATAAAAGGGATTATCTACCTTTTTAAACAATAAAAATTCTAAGGTAGACTGTCCCTTTAAGTCTGAAGATTGTGGATTTTTCAGTCCTGAAAACTAAAAGAGAACATGGCAGCTTCACAAGCCTAACTCTGACACATATCTCCCTGATTTTCAGCCTGTTATCGTATCTTTTCTGCTGGAGGTAAACAATGGAGATTTTGCTGACAGTATTACAGTGACAAGCCCTGTTGTTTCTAGGCTTAAAGGGACGGTAAAGTCAAAACTAAACTTTCATGATTCAGATAGGTGATGCAATTTTAAACAACTTTCCAATTGACTTTTATCAATAAATTTGCTTTGTTCCCTTAGTGGTAATTTTGAAAAGCTAAACCTAGTTAGGCTCAAACTGATTTCTAAACTGTTGAAAACCGCCTCTTAGTTCAGAGCATTTTGAAAGTTTTTCACAGTTAGACAGTGTTAGTTCATGTGTGTCATATAGATAACATTGTGCTCACTCCTGTGAAGTTATTTAGGAGTCTTCACTGATTGACTACACTGCATGTCTGTCAAAAGCACTTAGATAAGGAGGCTGTCTGCAGAGACTTAGATACAAGGTAATCACAGAGGTAAAAAGTATATTAATATAACTGTGTTGGTTATGCAAAAACGGGGAATGGGTAATAAAGGGATTATCTATCTTTTTAAATAAGAAAAATGTTGATGTAGACTGTCACTTTAAGACAGGATTGGCCACTAAAATAAGGAAAGTGGTGGCTAAAATTTGACCATTGATTGCAGCATCCAAGATGTTAATCTATTTTAATAACATTCAGATTCTGCCAGTATGTAAATCTATTGGAAGATAGCAGCATAATATTATCATTACAAGGTGTTTACTGTCCCTTTAAAGGGAATGCACTCTCACATTTTGTATTATGCATCAAAAAAGGCATGAAAAATAAGTGATCTAAAGTTTAGAAAACATACACCTTATCCTGCAGCACAAGCAGAAAACATACACCTTATCCTGCAGCACAAGCAGAAAACATACACCTTATCCTGCAGCACAAGCAGAAAACATACACCTTATCCTGCAGCACAAGCAGAAAACATACACCTTATCCTGCAGCACAAGCAGAAAACATACACCTTATCCTGCAGCACAAGCAGAAAACATACTGTACACCTTATCCTGCAGCACAAGCAGAAAACATACACCTTATCCTGCAGCACAAGCAGAAAATATACACCTTATCCTGCAGCACAAGCAGAAAACATACAGTTTATCCTGCAGCACAAGCAGAAAACATACAGTTTATCCTGCAGCACAAGCAGAAAACATACACCTTATCCTGCAGCACAAGCAGAAAACATACACCTTATCCTGCAGCACAAGCAGAAAACATACAGTTTATCCTGCAGCACAAGCAGAAAACATACAGTTTATCC
The DNA here is from genome assembly GCF_027579735.1 of Bombina bombina. Classification (NCBI taxonomy): domain Eukaryota; kingdom Metazoa; phylum Chordata; class Amphibia; order Anura; family Bombinatoridae; genus Bombina; species Bombina bombina. The sequence continues at coordinate 164,713,139 of NC_069509.1, forward strand.
TGCAGCACAAGCAGAAAACATACAGTTTATCCTGCAGCACAAGCAGAAAACATAGACCTTATCCTGCAGCACAAGCAGAAATCATACACGTTTTCCTTCAGCACAAGCAGAAAACATACACCTTATCCTTCAGCACAAGCGGAAAACATACAGTTTATCCTGCAGCACAAGCGGAAAGCATACACCTTATCCTGCAGCACAAGCAGAAAACATACAGTTTATCCAGCAGCACAAGCAGAAAACATACACCTTATCCTGCAGCACAAGCAGAAATCATACACCTTTTCCTTCAGCACAAGCAGAAAACATACACCTTATCCTTCAGCACAAGCGGAAAACATACAGTTTATCCTGCAGCACAAGCGGAAAACATACAGTTTATCCTGCAGCACAAGCAGAAATCATACACCTTATCCTTCAGCACAAGCAGAAAACATACAGTTTATCCTGCAGCACAAGCAGAAAACATACACCTTATCCTTCAGCACAAGCGGAAAACATACAGTTTATCCTGCAGCACAAGCGGAAAACATACACCTTATCCTGCAGCACAAGCAGAAAACATACACCTTATCCTGCAGCACAAGCGGAAAACATACAGTTTATCCTGCAGCACAAGCAGAAAACATACAGTTTATCCTGCAGCACAAGCAGAAAACATACAGTTTATCCTGCAGCACAAGCAGAAAACATACACCTTATCCTTCAGCACAAGCGGAAAACATACAGTTTATCCTGCAGCACAAGCAGAAAACATACAGTTTATCCTGCAGCACAAGCAGAAATCATACACCTTATCCTTCAGCACAAGCAGAAAACATACAGTTTATCCTGCAGCACAAGCAGAAAACATACACCTTATCCTGCAGCACAAGCAGAAAACATACAGTTTATCCTGCAGCACAAGCAGAAAACATACACCTTTATCCTGCAGCACAAGCAGAAATCATACACCTTATCCTGCAGCACAAGCAGAAAACATACAGTTTATCCTGCAGCACAAGCAGAAAACATACACCTTATCCTGCAGCACAAGCAGAAAACATACAGTTTATCCTGCAGCACAAGCAGAAAACATACACCTTTATCCTGCAGCACAAGCAGAAATCATACACCTTATCCTGCAGCACAAGCAGAAAACATACAGTTTATCCTGCAGCACAAGCAGAAAACATACACCTTTATCCTGCAGCACAAGCAGAAAACATACACCTTATCCTGCAGCACAAGCAGAAAACATACACCTTATCCTGCAGCACAAGCAGAAAACATACAGTTTATCCTGCAGCACAAGCAGAAAACATACAGTTTATCCTGCAGCACAAGCAGAAAACATACAGTTTATCCTGCAGCACAAGCAGAAAACATACAGTTTATCCTGCAGCACAAGCAGAAAACATACACCTTTATCCTGCAGCACAAGCAGAAAACATACAGTTTATCCTGCAGCACAAGCAGAAAACATACACCTTATCCTGCAGCACAAGCAGAAAACATACAGTTTATCCTGCAGCACAAGCAGAAAACATACAGTTTATCCTGCAGCACAAGCAGAAAACATACAGTTTATCCTGCAGCACAAGCAGAAAACATACAGTTTATCCTGCAGCACAAGCAGAAAACATACACCTTTATCCTGCAGCACAAGCAGAAAACATACAGTTTATCCTGCAGCACAAGCAGAAAACATACACCTTTATCCTGCAGCACAAGCAGAAAACATACAGTTTATCCTGCAGCACAAGCAGAAAACATACACCTTTATCCTGCAGCACAAGCAGACTGCAGCTTCACCCTCTCAGTTTGAAAAGTTTTTTTTTTGTTTGCATCAACCAATCAGAATCGATACATTGATACTGTAGATAAGATACACTTACTGAAGATATTTCAGTTCAATTGCTAAACAGAGAAAAAAGGAGTAATCCCAAATCAGACATTACAAACACAATCATTTTTGCGACACTTAGGGCAAGATTTATCAATTTGCGGTTGGACAGGATTCACATTTAGTGAACCTGTCTGCATTTTATTGCAAATTGTGGGGCGAATGTGTTCCCCATATTTATCATTGCATAAGTGAACACTTGTGCAATACCGCCCTCCTGCCCTCACACAACCAATTGCGTGAGAGTAAGGCCTGTCAATCACCCTGGTTGAATGAACTTGGGGTGATTTTCAATTTGTTGGTTTGTGAGTATACTGACAGACTGATTTTAATCTTAATCTGACATTTACAAAACCAGATTATTTTGACATCACATTACTTTGAACCCCCAAAGTCTCTCACTTCCCCATCTACTAAAGTGTAAGAAGAGAAGGGAGAATATGAACCTATATCATATATGGGGAGAATGGCATTGCTAAAGGTACAGTATATTAGAGTCACAATTAAACTCTGCGATTTACTTCCATTGTTAACTTGTGTTCAGTCTTTTTATATGCACACTATTTAAAGTAATATTGAACCCACATTTTTTCTTTCATGATTCTGATTAAGCAGCAATTTTAAGAAACTTTCTAATTTACTCCTATTATCATTTTTCTTCGTTCTCTCTATATCTTTATTTGAAAAGGCAGGAATGTAAGCTAAGAAACCAGCCCATTTTTGTCTCAGCACCTGGGTAGCGCTTGCTGATTGGTGGCTACATTTAGACACCAATCAGCAATCGCTACCCAGGTGCTGAACCAAAAATTGGTGGGGTCCTAAGCTTACATTTCTGCTTTTCAAATAAAGATACCAAGAGAACTAATGTTTCACTGTTTGCTGTACAAATTTTCATTAAATCAATGTATGTTAAATTATGCAATGAAGATTTGCTTTGAATATCTTAAGTAAGATTTATAAATAATAGAAAATGTTATAATTTTGCCAAATATACTGCCCCACCGGATACTTCTTAATGCCACCCAGATGGCAAACTTTTCTGTCAACACAATTGCATTTTCATTTACGAGTTTTTGCTTCACAGGCCAAAACAAACAATAAAACAAAATTTTTATGATGTATTTTTCTTTCATTCCTATACTGGTCCTTAGCCATCACTGCAGGCTTGAAACATAACAAACGTTCATCCTACCTGCATTATGTTCATCCATAGAAAACGCTTTGTTTTCCATGTAGCTTCTAGGAAGCTGGATATCTTCCTCAAAAGGAGTTTCACGCATCCGAGGTTGAGACGTATCAAAGTAATTTGTTGTATTTTCTTGGGGTGCTGGTAGTATGGTGCAGTGGACTTCAATAATTGCATGAAAAATAAGAAATACCCACCCACTAGATACCAATGCAATTGCCAACGTTGGGTCATTCCATTGGTCTTTTTTATTGAGTTCGTTGTTTCCATACAGGTACATAGTCATCCAAGCTACCCAAATTAAAATGGAAAGAAAAGTTGTAATGATAAGGCATATTCCATTTTTTTTCCATTTTTGAAACTTCCCACAAAGCGTGAAAAGTGAAAGACCCAAGGTAAGTATCATCAGAACCATTACGTAAATAAGAACCATTACGAAATCCATTGGTTCATAACTGCAAGCCAACTTTTTGTCTCTTACCACCGTTAGGATAATCCACTCTACAGCAATGATTACCTGAACCAACATGAGACATATGACCATCCCAACAAGATGCCATCCAGATGGGCTTTTACCATGTCGGACAAGTCTACGGATCCTCCAACCTTGAGCAAGCAAACATGAAAAACAGAGAGAAAACAGAACTCCCCATAAGAATCTCCTGGTAGAGCAGATAGCTTCATCTTCTTGTATAATAAATGCAAAAGCCAAACCAAACAGTCCAAGGGTTCCAAGCAAAAAGAGAAAATGGATTCCTAGTGGACTTTTCTTCTCTTTCTCAGTAATAAAAGGAAGCCTCACTAGAAGAATCAGCATTAGCAACAAGGTTGTTAACACACCTGCGCCAGCAACCGCTTCCACAACTATCCCCCAGATGGCGTCCAGATCGCAAAGGTAGACGTAGCGTGGGAAGATATCCAGCCCACAACCCCGAGAAGTAGTCGAATTTTCAGATGAGCCATAGCCAATAACAAAGAAAATAAATATGACTGCAACTGCATGGGATTTCATTTTTCTGTAGAGAACAAGACAACAAAAATTAGTTTATTTATAATATAATTTACAATGATTTCCAAGATGTTGTATTCAATTTGTTATTGCAATGTTAAAATGCTAAAGTAAATACCTTAAGGTGTTAGTAATATAAGCTTTTCATAACAAGAGACTGCTAATCCATGTGAGCCATATAGGTAACATTGTGCTCTCTCCCTTGGAGTTGTAGATGACACTGCACTAATTGGCTAAAATGCAAGTCAATAGATAATAAATAGCTATGAAATAAGAGTGTAGTCTGCAGATGCTTAGATACAAGGTAATCACAGAGTTTAAAATTATATTAATTTAACTGTATTGGTTATACAAAACTGGGGAATGGTTAATTATCTATCTTGGGGATTATCTATCTTTTTAAACAATAACAATTTTGGAGTAGACTGTCCCTTTAAGCACTGTACTGCAAAAGATTTGCATACTTTATACAGTGGTTGTCAAATCTGTTTAAAATTTAGGAACCAGGAAGAATATCTAGGAGCCAGGCATACTAGAGGCTCCCTGGCTCCTGGGTTTGTCGAGCCCTGACAATACATAGTTTACAAGCATTTAAAATGATCATTTAGTTTTGCATTTCAGGCACCTACCCATTTTGTACATGTCTATCTTATCTCCTCTGCTGTGGCAATTGAGGGATAGATATAAACAAGTTCCTGTACATATTAAGCAATCACTATGAAGTATGTAGTGTGGTATTTTAATATATGTATCTTTAAGTCTTTTTTAAAAAAAAAAATCTGGCTCAAATGTTTTTTGGGATGGCAACTAGATTTGAATACATTTATCAAACATAGCAGAATAGAACAGGAGCTTCTTGACATTTTTTATGCAATGACAGAAAAAAATAATGAATAGATAACCTATAGATAACCCAGTCAAATGCACAAAAGAACAATCTAGTGTATTCTGCCATTAAAGTGAAAAATTGGTTAAACACATAGGTAAATCACCTTTAGAGAGCTCAGGAACCGCAGGCAACTGCTGGTCCAGAGTAAGCTGTGTCGGCAATGGCGCTGTGGATTGGGTCAGCTGCAGTTTCTGCTCAAGACCAGCAGTTTTGTGGTTTAAAGGGACACTCAAGTCAATATAAACTTTTATGATTCAGATAGAGCAGCAGTTTTAAGACACTTTCCAATTTATTTCCATTATCAAAGTTTGCACAATCTTTTTATATTCATACTCTCTGAGTCACCAGCTCCTACTGAGCATGTGCCAAAGCTCACAGGGTATACTAGTCTGTGATTGGCTGATGTCTGTCACATGATGCAGGGGGCTGGAAAATTGTATAAAAAAAATTGTCCTGAAAAAATCTATTGCTTTATTTGAAATTCAGAGTAGGTGTTATTACATTGTCTCTTTATTATGCACCTAATAATTATGCAATTCTACTGCCTTAAGTGGTCCTTAGATTTGCAGGGTCGGTAGTGATAAAATGACATGCTCCAAAGAATGAGAGCCAATAATAATTTCACTAGTGGTCCTTTAATACCTACATATATTTTGATAAAATTAGTTGAATGCAGAATGGGGAACTAGTTACTGTTTTATTTAAAGGGCCATGATACCCAAATGTTGAAACACTTGAAAGTGCTGCAGCATAGCTGTAAAAAGCTGACTAGAAAATATCACCTGAACATCTCTATGTAAAAAATAAAGATATTTGACCTCAAAATGTCTTACGTATTCAAACCTCATTGTAAAGGACTTTAAGCAGCAAAGCAGTATGTCTGTCCCAGGGCCGGCAAGGGAGTGAGCCTCATGCACACTCATGTTATTTCCCTATTCAGTTTAAGGAAGTTTTACTATAAAATCTCTTTAGAGTTAAGTGAAATCTCATGAGATCACAGTAAAAGAGTTCATGACCTCAGCACTGTTGATGCTGATTGGCTGCTGTTCACGTCTTCATTATTTTTTTTACCTGCAGCTAGACAGCAGCTGAGTATAACTGTTTACACAGCACTTACTCTGGTGAGCTGAGGAAATTGTGAGGTAATGAAAATTAGCAGGAAGTGACTGTAAGCCAATGAGAATTAGCAGGAAGTGACTGTCAGCCTATGAGCATTAGCAGGAAGTGACTGTCAGCCAATGAGCGTTAGAAAGAAGCTAATGAGCACTAGTGGAACATACACAACTGATACAGTTATATTAGTTTTAATTTAATAAATAAAAAACAAAAACTTTTCCTTCACATTTTTCTAGCAAAAAAATAAATAAAAAAATTAACGTGTTTAGATCTTTATCTTTGTTTTAAATTTGTATTCTTAAATGCAGCGTCCTTTTAATACACCGCTAGACATAGCTGATTGCTTTATGTCTGATAAGATCCCTTTAAAATGAAAACCGTCATTGCTTTATATAACAATGTCAGTGTTTCACGTCCCTTTAAGCTGACATCCAGTCACATGTTAATCATTAGCTGTTGTGTGCAGACATAAAGGATTAGATGTTTGTCTACGCTTTGTGTTCTCTTTGTATTTCAGTGGGCCATTGTCTCTTTATTGCCTCTATGCACAGACACATTTTCATGGAAACAGCAAAAAAAAAAAAAAAAAAAAAGCCTTGGTGCAATTACAAAACATGGATAATGCAATAGAATCAGAATCCTGGTATATAAAAATAATAAAGATTTATCTAGTTATGTAGTTATAGTCTAAGGGACAGATGAAGTTGTATGCTGGGACTTTGTATTTGCAGACATTTCTGTTGCTTTGCTATAGAATTACATATCAGCCAATTCTAAACATTTTAAAAACAAATTAAAGGGACACTGTCAAAATGAAACTTTCATGATTCAGATTGAGCATACAGATTTCCAATTTATTTCCATTATCAAATTTTACAGTCTTTTTATATACACACTTTCCGAGGCAACAGCTCCTACTGAGCATGTGCACAAGCTCACAGTACATATGTATACTAGTCTGTGACTGGCTGATGGCTGTCACATGATACAGGGGACTGGCAAATGTGGGGGGGAATATTTTTTTACAGAAAAACTACTGCTTATTTGAAATTAAAACTAAGTGTAAGTGTTATTGTATTGTATTTTTATTATGCAGCTGTTAATTATGCAATGCTACTGTATTTAATGGTCCTTTAACATCATGTTTGCAATGTGCCTTATTTGGAGGAGCCAATCTGGGATTGAGGCTGCTGGTCACTGTTATAATGTCAGTGTTAGCATAATATAGTATCAAATAAATTATTTTGCAGATGTTATAAAAGCCAATTAGGGAATATATGTAGCAGGGTTAGCCTTGAGACATCAGCAGATGCATTTACAGCTCTGAGAATTGTAAAAATTCACAATTTTCAGAGCTAAATTACATGAAGGGTGTGGGGGGGGAATGAAAGTATATAGCAAAGTTGTTCATTATGTATAACTAAACATTTTATATAAAAACCTCAAGCTGTTTACTGTCCCTTTTAAAGGGACCCATAAACATATAGCATATATCAGCAATTAAACTCTGTAAAATAAATGTCTTAAAATAATCTACCATTGTCATTTGTTGGCAGAATTTAGCAAAATTTCCAAATCAAGAGCAGTTCAGGTATATACCTCTTGAAAATTCTGGTGGAATCTATGTTCCTGTTCTGTGACTAATTACAGCCTTGATATTTAGCGTTGTGGTCAATGTTTTGCACCCTCAAATATTATGGTCTAGAACCAACAACAGTTTCTGGTGTAAAGATCTCATATATAATTTTATAACTAGTGGTTGTAAGAGAAAGGGCAGATCTCCCAGCAATCTTATGACTGGGGTTGGGGGCGGAGTCTTAAGCACAATTTTAGGGAGCATCACTATATGGCCCCACTCATTACTACTGCCTGCTAACCTGAGTGTCCAGTATTTTTGTGGATGACAGTTGGCAACTCTAGATTCAGATAGATCATAGCATTTTAAATCACTTTCCATTTTACTTCTTTTATCTAATGTGCTTCATTCCTTTGGTATCCTTTGTTGAAGGATCAGCAATCCACTTGTGGGAGCTAGCTGAATGCTTTGGGTAAGCCAATAGCATAAAGTATATATATGCAGCCACCAATCAGCAGCTTCTTAGCCTACCTTGGTTTTCTTTTCAACAAATGATACCAATTGAACAAAACAAATGAGATAATATAAGTAACTTAGAAAGTTGTTTAAAATCACCTGCTCTGTCTGAACCATGAAAGAAGAAAAAAAATGGGTTTCGTGTCCCTTTAACACTTGTTTGCATTTTCTGCCTCCACATTTCTGACCTATTTAGAACACAAAGGGTAAATGTGCGTAATTCTAAAATCTAACAATTACAATCAACAACACCCCCCAATCACCATATCCTCCTCTCATAAACTGTGATGGTGATAAAGCAAAAAAAGATGTGGATTTCAGCACTGTTTTAACAAGGAATAAATTAGCAGTGTCTGCCAAATACATCACTTGCACGTCTGCAATATCTGAGCGCTTCCTGCACAGAGCTGCGTTTATCTCAATGACTTCAGATTTGCAGAAGACATTTGCTTGCACAGAGATGAATAACAAAAGATATGTGCTTAGTATGCAGGAGATGAGCCAATTTCTGTCTCTCTGCCCTGCATAACAACACTTGACTCTTTTTTTTTTGGGCTCAAGATCTTAGATTCTATAGAAAATCTGACCCTGTTCACAGTGGGATATGGTTTTGCAAACTAATTACCCCTGCAGTTATTTATTGCAGTTTGCAGATATCTGGAATACATCTATGTAATTGTATTTGAAAAACCCCATGAGTGTTTCCCAAACAAAGTAAAGGAAACGTTATTTTTTTCTGGGGGGGGGGAGGTGTTGGCAACAAGTTTATAATGACAATGATTCGTAAAAATTTTGTTCTGTTTTAGTGTAAATAAAAGGGACAAAAAATTTAGAACATTCTATTGCAAAAATGACATGACCTCTTATTAAGTCTGCACAAAGGTTGATGGAATAGTCTAGTCAAAATTAAACTTTCATGATTCAGATAGCGCAGCATTTTTTAAGCAACTTTCTTAGAAGCCGGCCCATATTTGGATCAGCACCTGGGTAGCTCTTGCTGATTGGTTGTCTAAATGTAGCCACCAATCAGCAAGTGCTACCCAGGTGCTAAACCAAAAATGGGCCGGCTCCTAAGCTTACATTCTTGCTTTTACAAATAAAGATACCAAGAAAAAAGAAGAAAAATTGATAATAGGAGTAAATTAGAAAGTTACTTAAAATTGCTGCTATATCTGAATCATGGAAGTTTAATATTGACTAGACTGTCCCTTTAAACGATTGGTTAAGTCCAGCTTGTAAACTGCATACATTGCTGGTGACTGTGAGGGTCACACTGCTTGTCAGCCAATTAAAATGGCAATCACTGGCTGTGTCCCTTTATTAACCTTATACACACCTAAAACTTGGCTTTGCATAGTAAAAGGGAATGCCAATGTATATCAAAATGTATTTAGCAAACAAGCAAGGAACTTTGATAAAGGTCGGATTTACCTCAGTGGAGACCAAAGACAATATACATACAGTATATAATATACACATGTACACAATGCACATATATCTGTAGGCAAGTCCCTTTATAGACTGAACACAAGATTTATTTGTAGTTTGCAAGAGCTTACATTCGCTAAATACACACAACTGCTTAGCACAGAGCTCTGATTAAACAGAATTGTCTTTAAATCCTGTTAGATTGTTACTTTATAAACTCATTTATTACTGTCACTAAACAATCCCAGCTTATATAGCTAACAGTCTTTTTAAACCTAGCAATATTATGGTGCCAATTTCTTTATATAGAGTTAAAGGGACACCAAACTCAAATTTTTTCTTTCGTGATTCAAATAGAGCATGCAATTTTAAGCAACTTTCTCATTTACACCTATTATCAATTTTTCTTCTTTCTCTTGCTTTCTTTATTTAAAAAAGAAGGCATCTAAGCTATTTTTTTGGTTCAGACCATGTAAAGCACTTGTTTATTAGTGGGTGAATTTATCCACCAATCAGCAAGAACAACACAGTTTGTTCACCAAAAATGGGCCGGCATCTAAACTTACATTCTTGCATTTCAAATAAAGATACCAAGAGAATGAAGACAATTTGATAATAGGAGTCAATTAGAAAGTTCATTAAAATTGCATGCTTTAACTGAATCCCAAAAGAAAAAAATTGGGTTCAGTGTCCCTTTAAACTTTACACTTATAGCTTCAATATTTAAACAACCAATATCATTAACAGAAAGGCATAAGAATATTAAAGTGATGGTAAATCCTAGCGTTTGTGAAACACTAGGATTTACCAGTGAAACAAATAAAGGGAACTTTCAGTCTTGAAGTATAAAATACTTCATGCTGAAAGTTACTTTCTTTGTTTGAAGCATTCACCGCGCTGAGCCCCTCAGGCAGCCCACGGCAGAACACTTTTTTGCTGAGAAGTGACAGTGCGGCGGACGTTTCAGACAAATAACGGAACTTTCAACATGAAGCATTTTTTACTTCATGACTGAAAGTCCCCTTTATTTGTTCCAATGGTAAATCTTAACGTTTCACAAACGCTAGTATTTACTATCACTTTAATCTCAGGCTAATCTTTGCTTTAAATAAATGCTTATGTGTCGGTTATGCAAAACTGGGGAATGGGTAATAAAGGGATTATTTATCTTTTAAAACAATAACAATTCTATGGTAGACTGTCCCTTTAAGTTCAACCCATTGTAATAGGCTGTGGTTTCAAAGCACAAAAGCAGCTACTTCATATACACAAATAAGCATAAAAATGCAATTTCTCAAATATTTTATACTCTGCGGTTGGTATAACAAGTTATTTCAAATACATTAATGGAAAAACAATTTTACAGTGTACTGTCCCTTTAAGGAATATTAACACTAAATAAAGCAAAGCATTATATATTAATATACTTTTTACCTCTGTGATTACCTTGTATCTAAGAACCTTCTTCCAGTCCCCTGATAACATGACTGTGACTGTTTATTATCTATTGGTTTGTGCTAGATCTTAAATAAACCCCTGTGCCTGAACACAGTGTTATCTATATGGCCCACGTGTACTTTCTGTCTCTTTGTGTTGAAAAGAGAGCACGTGATAAGAGGCAGCCCTCAAAGGCTTAGAATCAGCATATGAGCCTACCTATGTTTAGTTTAAAGGGACATTATACACTCATTTTTTCTTTGCATAAATGTTTTGTAGATGATCTATTTATATAGCCCATAACGGTTTTTTTTTTTAAATAAATGTATAGTTTTGCTTATATTTAAATAACTTTGCTCTGATTTTCAGACTCCTAACCAAGCCCCAAAGTTTTATGTGAATACGGTCAGCTACCTTCTCCAGCTTGCTCCTGTTTGTGTAAAGGGTCTTTTCATATGCAAAAGAAGGGGGGGTGGGGGGAGTGTCTTATTTGCCACTTGCAGTGGGCTTTCCAACTACCTTTTCAACAGAGCCAAACTGAAAGCTTCTAAGTAAGTTTTTAAACAGTTTTATACTGGATTTTTATATCAGTATCTGTGCATCTTATTCTTTATAGTAGTGTCTATTACATGCAGTTATATGAAAATGAGTGTATACTGTCCCTTTAAACTAAGAATACCAAAAGAAAAAAGCAAATTTGATGATAAAAGTAAATTGGAAAGTTGCTTAAAATTAACCCCTTAATGACCACAATGTACCCTGTATGTCACTGGTCATTAAGGGTTTTTTCAGGACATAATAGCACAAGTCTAGCAAGAACACGCTATTAATGCCCTCCCTCCAGCAGGCTTTGTGGAATAGAGCAGTCTCAATGCTGGTGGTAAGACCGCGCTATAAAACAATCAAGTCCCAAAAAAAGGCCAGCGACATACAGGGTACGTCGCTGGTCCTTAAGGGGTTAAAAGTCCTATCTGAATAATGAAAGTTTAATTCATACTAGACTGTCCCTTTAAAGGTGATATCAGATCTCACTATGTTATAATGTTGTGTACACAGACTTGCTTCCTTATCTTTTATTTGTCTGGAACACCAAAGCTCAATACATAAGGAGAACAATGGACAATTATCATTTTATTACTTAACTATCCTGCACCCCACTGCGAGTGTAACTTCTTCTGCTGGCTGTGTTTACTTAGGCTTGTCAATAGCTGAGACTCCAGTATCAAAACTTTCTGTATAGGTGGCTATACCACAGGCTAAATCAGCTATTTCAAATGCTGAAATAGGAGTAAAGGAGCTTCTTGTAAACAATTTAATACACTCTAGCAGGAAAAAAAGGATAATTGGGACTAATTTAAAGGAGAGAACATTTTTGGGTGAACTGTCCCTTTAAAGTGATGCCTTTCTGTTGTATAGCTGCAATACTTCTCTGTTTATACTCTGGTCATTGCTTTACCTACCAGGAAAGCAAGGGGTTAAACATTTATCAAGAGGAGAGTGTTGCTAAGAATATGATGATGCACTAAAAGTGCGTTACTTGTTGCCCACACATGACACAATCTGACTAGGGAATTTATTACTGCGCAGTCCTCTGCTTTGTACACCACACCCGTTACTTATACTGATGCATTACAGACATTGGGGATTCCCTCGTGTGTCAAAAATAATTTTTCATTGATTACATAAGTCAAAGAGTCATATTACATACATTATTAGCTCATCTGTTTTATTTACCCTAACTATTTTGTGATTAAAGGGACATTATACACTCATTTTTTCTTTGCATAAATGTTTTGTAGATAATCTATTTATATAGCCCATAAAGTTTTTTGTTTTTTTAAATGTATAGTTTTGCTTATTTTTAAATAACATTGCTCTGATTTTCAGACTCCTAACCAAGCCCCAAAGTTTTATGTGAATACGCTCGACTACCTACTCCAGCTTGCTCCTGTTTGTGTAAAGGGTCTTTTCATATGCAAAAGAAGGGGGAGGGGGGGAGTGTCTTATTTGCCACTTGCAGTGGGCTTTCCAGCAGCCTTTTCAACAGAGCCAAACTGACAGCTTCTAAGTAAGTTTTTAAACAGTTTTATACTGGATTTTGATATCAGTATCTGTGCATATTATTCTTTATAGTAGTGTCTATTACATGCAGTTATATGAAAATGAGTGTATACTGTCCCTTTAACAGAGCAGAGAAACATATCTCATTATTAAAGGGACAGGCTACACCAGAATTTTTATTGTTTTAAAAGATAGATAATCCCTTTATTACCCATTTCCCAGTTTTGCATAACCAACACAGTTAATTAATATACTTTTAACCTCTGTGATTATCTTGTATCTAAGCCTCTGCAAACTGCCCCTTTTTTCAGTTCTTTTGACAGACTTGCAGTCTAGCCAATCAGTGCCTGCTCCCAGATATCTTCACGTGCACGAGTACAGTGTTATCTATATGAAATATGTGAACTAACACCCTCTAGTGGTGAAAAACTGTTAAAATGCAATCTGAAAGAGGTGGGCTTCAAGGTCTAAGAAATTAGCATATGAACCTCTTGGTTAAGCTTTCAACTAAGAATACCAAGAGAACAAAGCAAAATTGGTGATAAAAGTAAATTGGAAAATTGATTAAAATTACATGCTCTATCTGAATCATGAAAGTTTATTTTGGCCTAGACTGTCCCTTTAAGTGTTTGCTGATGGAAAGTTTTGAATGAAATGAAAGAATCAAACAAGTGCGAGGGCTATACTGTCTCAGTATTTTACCGCAGCACATTCTGAAATACGAAGACTCTACATCTGCTATAAAAGATAACACCGCCAAGTAGTTTACAAAGCTGTCGGATTTTCCTTTTGCGCTAGTCGATTTAAATCAGCGAAAGGGCAGGCGAATGTGCAATAATAAAAGTTTATTATATTAATGAATAACATTACTTTTGCCTGTTAGAAATAAGAGTTTATGAATGAAACATATTAAAAAATAAAGTTGATTATAGTTATTAATTCTATGTTTGACAAATTTACTAATACTTTGATTTTGACTTTCATGTTTATTTAACCAATTTCGCTAGTGTAAAATATTAGCAGCTGATTTTCTTTAGTTTTATATATATTTCCGTACTCTGGTTTACAAGGGCATGAAGATCTTGTAAATTGCCCTAGCCTCATTTTCATTTAATGTTAACAATTTGATATTTTATGTTGTTCTGACCTAGTGGTATGTTGTTCTGACCTAGTGGTATAAAATGATTTAGTTCAACAGGCACAGAAATATATTTACAAATATTTACTAAACTACTTAACTTATGACTCCTATATTTATTTAATATAGTTTTCTTTATGGTTTTAAACAATATCTTATTCAAATGATTGTGAGTTCGTTATTGCTTCAATTTATACTATTTAATGAGTTATAGATATAATTAATAAATAAAATATTAGGGTCAACATAATTCTTAAAAATTCATATGACTTATTGCAGAGCTTGACAAACTCAGGTGCCACGGAGCCACTGGTGCCTTCAAATTAGGCCTTAGCACTCTAGTTTAGAGTCCCCAAAATACAGTTGGTTCCCCCCACATTTCTCCACCAGCCACCATCAACTGCATCCAACTTTTATTAGGTTATAGGGATGGCCAAAAGTTTCTGTCTACTAAATTTATGGGCTGGTGCCTAGATTTTGAACACGTTTGTCGAGCTCTGATTTGTTGAATATGCGTGTTTTACATGCTTTTAAAACGTTTCACATTTGGTACTGCTAAGCGTTAAAGGGTATTTTGCCCCTTTACACCTAGTAGAGCAAGTCAAAAAGAGTCCAATAACATATGGCAAGCCAAAATCTCAATTTGATGTAAATTGAAAGCAAATTATTATTTTCCCATTTCCTGAGTTATCCAATTATTGTGTGTGCCGTGCGGCTCTCTAATTAAAAAAAAAATTGTTGCAGAGCTGCTTATATGCTCTGATTCCTCTGAGGCTGATGATCTCCGTGTGTGTGCAAGTGTTTCACGTGTTGTATTGCCAGTCTCGAGAATGCCCATTGGTGTGTATGTAGAAAGCGGATGGGACTGCTCTCTACATCACTGCACTACAGAAATAAAATATAGGGGACGGAGGAGGCAAGTAAAGACAGTAAAAATAAAAGTTACATTTTTAATGATTGAAATTAACAAATTTAGAAACAAAGTTAGTGGTTTTAATCTACAAGTTGTATAGATGTAAATAACGTGTTTGAAATTGGTTAAATTTATCATCACTTTAAGCTTTTAGGGATCAGATAGACCAGGTAAGTTTATTTCTAATATCAAATTAACTTTGTTCTCTTGGTATCATTTGTTGATACCTATTTAGGCTCAGGAGCAGCAATGTACTACTGGGAACTAGCTGCCAATTGGTGTCTGCACATAAATGCCTCTTGTCATTGGCTCACCTATTGTGTTCAGCTAGCTCCCAGTAGTGCATTGCTTTACTGGAGCTAATTTGAATTCAATTAAACCCCTTTTTCATTGGGTTAAACACATATGCAATCAACAGTAAAATAAGGAAATGTTTTAACCCATTCAAGCATTTTCTTTTTTTTAAACACTTTTTGGCTCAGTTTTTGCACCAACAATGTACACTCAGCCAAATTATGTTACATCAGCCATATTTGTACTTCAAAATGCATTGCAAGAGTGTGTCAGAGTATTCTATTAATTCTTATTCCCTTTTAACCCAAAAACTGCCCCTTCCTATGTGCTGGCATTGAGACCATTTGGAGTTGGGATTATCTTTTCCCATTTCTTAACCAGCTTTATTTAGGGCAGTGATTTCAAGTTAAATTTCATCATAGGGGCACCTGCCCTGGGCCCTGCACTTTGGGGAGCAGAGCACTATCAGGGGTGAGGGTATATGAGAAGGTGCAATGTACATCCTGTATTAAACCAATAGTCGTCAAAACTAAACTTTCTTGATTTAGACCGAGCATTTTAAGCAACTTCTAATTTACTCCTATAATCATTATCATTTTTTCTTCATTCTCTTGGTATCTTTATTTGCATGTAAGTTTAGGAGCCGGCCCATTTTTGGTTCAGTACCTGGGTAGCGCTTGATGATTGGTGGCTACATTTTATTATACCAAGAGAACGAAGAAAAATTGATAATTGACAATAGAAAGTTGCTTAAAGGGACACTGAACCCAATTTTTTTCTTTTATGATTCAGATAGAGCATGCAATTTTAAGCAACTTTCTAATTTACTCCTATTATCAATTTTTCTTCATTCTCTTGCTAACTTTATTTGAAAAGAAGGCATCTAAGGTTTTTTTTTGGTTCAGTACTCTGGAAAGCACTTTTTTTTATTGGTGGATGAATTTATCCACCAATCAGCAAGGACAACCCAGGTTGTTCACCAACAATGGGCCGGCATTTAAACTTACATTCTTGCGTTTCAAATAAAGATACCAAGAGAATTAAGAAAATTTGATAATAGGAGTAAATTAGAAAGTTGCCTAAAATGTCATGCTCTATCTAAATCATGAAAGAAAAAATTTGGGTTCAATGTCCCTTTAAAATTGCCTGATCTATCTGATTCATGAATGGTTAATTTTGACTAGACTATTCCTTTAAAGGGACAGTCAACACCAGAATTTTTGTTGTTTAAAAGATAGATAAACCCTTTATTACCCATTCCCCAGTTTTGCATAACCAACACGGTTATAAAAATACACGTTTTACCTCTGTGATTACCTTGTATCTAAGCCTCTGCAAACTGCCCCCTTATTTCAGTTCTTTTGACAGACTTGCATTTTAGCCAATTACTAGGTAACTTCATGTGCGTGAGCTCAATTTTGTTTATATGAAACGCATGAACTAACACCCTCTAGTGGTGAAAAACTGTCAAAATGCATTCAGATTAGAGGCGGCCTTTAAGGTCTAAGAAATTAGCATATGAACCTCCGGGGTTTAGCTTTCAACTAAGAATACTGAGAGAACAAAGCAAAATTGGTGATTAAAGCAAATTGGAAAGTTGTTTAAAATTACATTCCCTATCTGACTCAAGAAAGTTTAATTTGAACTTGACGGTCCCTTTAAGTTTAGGAAGCGGTGCTTGTTGTATCAGAAGGTGTAATATAGAGTTTTATTCTTTAAATAGGACATACTACATTTTAGGACATGGACTGAGCATATGGGGGAGGGGAATACTGAGGCTGTGCTGAGGAGCCCCACAAATATGTCTTTCCAAGAGCCCTGCAAATGCTAAAGGTGGCCCTGATTCCGTGGAATCTTAGTGTCTCTTTATGTGTAATTAGGGGAACAACATGAAAAACTCCCAATAATCTCTTCTTTTTCAGAAAATAACAAAAAGTACACTAACACCCATAAACTACCTATTAACCCTTAAACCGAGGCCCCCCACATCGCAAACACTAAATACATTTTTTTAACCCCTAATCTGCCGAACCGGACATCGCCACCACTATAATAAATATATTAACCCCTAAACCTCCGCACACTCCCGCATCGCAAACACTAGTTAAATATTATTAACCCCTAATCTGCCAGCCCTAACATCGCCACAACCTACCTACACTTATTAACCCCTAATCTGCCGCCCGCAACGTCGCCGCCACTATATTAAAGTTATTAACCCCTAAATCTAAGTCTAACCCTAACCCTAACACCCCCTAACTTAAATATACCCTGTAATTTAAATAAATCTAAATAAAATAACTACAATTAACTAAATTATTCCTATTTAAAACTAAATACTTACATTTAAATAAACCCTAAGATAGCTACAATATAACTCATAGTTACATTGTAGCTAGTTTAGGATTTTTTTTTTTTTTTACAGGCAACTTTGTATTTATTTTAACTAGGTAGAATATTTATTAAATAGTTATTAACTATTTAATAGCTACCTAGTTAAATTAAAGGCAAATTTACCTGTAAAATAAAACCTAACCTAAATTACAATTACACCTAACACTACACTATACACCTAACACTACACCACATCTCACGTGGTATTGAGGTGAGATATGGAGCTAAATTTTGCTCTCCGCTCACTTTTTTTGCGGCTAACGCCGGGTTTCTAAAAACCTGTAATACCAGCGTTGTCTGTAGGTGAGCAGTGAGGGAAAACTGCTCGTTAGCACCGCACAGCATTACTGACAAAACTCGTAATCTAGGTGTTTGTTAGTATAGTGAGCACTAATTTCCATATCCAATGCTCCATTTTTAAAGTTGCATATAAAAATGTCCCTTTAAGAAAACATTTGCAATTTACAAATTGATTCCATTCTTGTTTCAATTACAGGTCATGTCTTAGTAGAAGGAACCATTTTCATATATATAATAACAATTTTCCTATTGCTTAAAGGGACACGAAACCCATTTTTTTCTTTCATGATTCAGATAGAGAATACAATTTTAAACAACTTTCCAATTTACTTCTATTATTTAATTTGTTTCCTTCTCTTGGTATCCTTTGCTGAAAGGTTTATCTAGGCAAACTCAGGGGCAGCAGAGAACCTAGGTTCTAGCTGTTAATTGGTGCCTGCATATATATATTGATTGTGATTGGCTCACCCATGTGTTCGGTTAGAAACCAGTAGTGCATTGCTGCTCCTTCAACAAATGATTTCAAGAGAAAGAAACAGATTAGGTAATAGAAGTAAATTAGAAAGTTGTTTGAAATTGTATTCTCTATCTTAATCATGAAAGAAAAGTTTTGGGTTTCATGTCCCTTTAATAATTTTTAAGAAATAAATAAACATGCTTTTCTGTATAATTTTATGAACAGAGCTAAACTGACAGCTTCTAAGTAAGTTTTTAAACAGTTTTATACTGGATTTTTATACCAGTATCTGTACATCTTATTCTTTATAGTAGTGTCTATTACATGCAGTTATATGAAAATGAGTGTATACTGTGCCTTTAAGGAAACAGCTACCCTTGTGTTATATGTACACAACAGGGGAAGCTGGAATTGATTTACAATACAGATCCCAATAAATACAAAACTCACTGAGAATGCAATAAAACTGGGGAATACCTGCTTTTATTATACCATGGATTACAATAGATCAATCACTATCACCTGCTTCAGTATTTGGATTTATTTCCTTCTTTATCCTACATGAATGTAGGATGTCTCATAGCCAGAGCAGGTTGTGACCAGAATGAACTAGTTATAGTTATGTCACTAATCACAGCAAAGTTTTTTTTAATCCTGGTATTGGAATAAACTCCATAATGTGGTGTGGGAACTATCTTTTGCATATCTCAGTGCATACAATGGGAGAGGGTCTGCCCTGAGACCCCTTGCAGGCTGATGGGAACAAAGAGATATTTGGTGGGAGTATCTTAACCAATAGCTTCTATTCATCAGAGACTGCACACTGGGAATTCTCAATGCAGCATTTTATCTACAGAACATTAGGAACGGTGTGAGATTCAGCATAAATGGACCCTGGTCATTGTTATCACTATTTAACCCTTTACCAACATCTTAAAGGAGGGGAATGACTCTCAAAAGCCAATTTGTGGATTCCCAAGTTAATGCTCCCATCATTTAAGGATTAAAAAAAACAAAAAAAACACCATCAAGGAAAATAGCTCAAATTTATAAAAATTTTAAGAGCTCTTCAAATTTAGCAAATTAGCTTCATAATATAACAAAAGGATTTGCAGCTATTTATGTCACTGGATAGATCTTTATGTTTTAGTAAGTCTAAAATGTGCGTCCTGACACTGTTCCCTATTCATCATAAAGCGAATTCCCAGGGAGAATTTGTAGCTAATATTTAGTAAATATTGTCATTGTTACTAAAGTTTGACTCGAGTTGAGACAGAATTGAACATAACATAAAACAGGAAATTCACTAGAGGGGGCATCCCCCAATTGCTGGACACAGCATTAAAGAATACTAGTCTACAGATTGTTCACTTACAAAGAAGACATGCACCCAACTTCTGCTGTTGCAGGGACATTTGACATCTTGCACGTGAAAACAAATGGTTAAACTGGATTAGCCTGGTCTACACATGAATTTTAGTGAGATAGGAGCTTGTTTTCTTTTACATGAATGAACAAATGAGGGGCACACAAGTATGCAGCAGTAGAAATCAAGCCATACCATAGATGTCTCCTGTGTGTAAGCTATGGTGATCAAGGGGTTACTGTAATCAGATTACCCTGCACTTCCCAAGCATGGCACATATCTCTCAGACTTGTATCTTATATAGTACACAGTCATGTCTAGCTTGCACATAACAGCTTGTCATTTAACACTAAACTATTCTGCATTTAACAAGCTAGGGTCCTCTGACCAATACATTGTCCTGCAGAAAACTGCACTCTGCATGCAGATCACTTTCTCCTGCTGAAGCCCAGCAACCCCACAGCAAGCAATGAGTTAAACAGATCTGCTGGGCATCTTATTATTTATACACACATCAGTGTTGGCAAATACACAATTCACACGTACCTCATGCATCAATCAACATCATACACAATGTCAATTAGAATTTGCTTTCTTTTAACAAATTTGCAAGTAAAAAATTACAGACTGCAACATTGTATTTCTTAGTACTACATAGTTGTTTACCTTATGCAATCACGGCTTTATAATAGTCTGAAATATTGTAACACTTTAATACATTGTGAGTGTGTGCATAGGTACATAACAGATCCATATCTAGATATTCCCATGCATCATCTATCTATCTATCTATCTATCTATCTATCTATCTATCTTATCTAATCTATCTATTTTATATCATCTATATCTATCTACTGTATATATCTATCTAATCTCTATCTATCTATCTATCTATCTATCTATCTATCTATCTATCTATCTATCTATCTATCTATCTATCTATCTATCTCTATCTATGTAATCTATCTTATATATCTATCTATTTTATCTAATCTATCTATTTTATATCATCTATATCTATCTACTGTATATATCTATCTAATTTATATCTATCATCTATCTATCTATCTATCTATCTATCTATCTATCTATCTATCTATCTATCTATCTATCTATCTATCTATCTGTATGTCTATTTACTATCATCTATCTATCTATCTATCTATCTATCTATCTATCTATCTATCTATCTATCTATCTATCATCTATCTATCTATCTATCTATCTATCTATCTATCTATCTATCATCTATCTATCTATCTATCTATCTATCTATCTATCTATCTATCTATCTATCTATCTATCTGTATGTCTATTTACTATTATCTATCTATCATCTATCATCTATCTATCTATCTATCTATCTATCTATCTATCTATCTATCTATCTATCTATCTATCTATCTATCTATCTATCTGCCTGCACTTGGGGTATACATTCCTGCCATGCATATACCATTAGACTTACAGTCAGATGTGAGGTTGCAGTCTATGAAGGGGTCTCTTGGTATCAGACAGGGTAGTCACATCTCTGCAGTAGCTGGAAGCCCAGTGCACAATTTTCTCACTGTCCTGCTTGCAGATCAGGGGGGGATGCTCTAGCAGATTGGAGGTCCAGTTTGCAGTTGCCCAGTAATGCCTGTTTCTGTGGCCCCTGTTAGTGATGCCAGGCTTGGGAGCTATGGGAGCCTCAGTAACTGCTGACACCTCTACACTATGCTGCAGTGTGCACCAGTGTTGGCTGAAGCTCCGCCCACTGAAGCCTAGACCACGCCCCCACGTGACGTCTGCACCCTGTGTTCTGCCTATTACCATGTGCAGGATACATTGCTTTTTGTTTGTTTTGACCACAGTGTCAGGAGACCAATCACTGACCATCAGCACTGCAGTAGAGCTGCAGGAACACTTGCCCCCTCTAGCAGCATCAACAGCTAAGTTCTGGGAATGTGTCAATGAAATCAGATCTTTTAAATGTACAGAACATTCCTGAGTAATTCACAAAATATTAGAAAATATTGTCCATTTAAAACTCATAAGTCTTCTATCCCTGTCTAAAGTTTTACAGATTGCAAGTTTTATAATAATGTATTAAAATATATGGTCTGAAATACATTTATTATTGTTATTCTATTAACAAGCAAAGAGCCCATGTCTAATGACTGCAGATAAAAATACCAATAGGGGCATTAAAAGATATAGGTGGGAGAAATCCCCAGACCATACACACTCAACTCAAGCTTACATTGTATAATAATACTGCAATAATTATACTACTGTAAAATGATATATTACAATAGAGTATACCATATCATATAGTATAGAATAGTTCTATAATAATACTGCAATAATTATACTACTGTAAAATTATTTATTACTATAGAGTATACTATATCATATAGTATAGAATAGTTCTATAATAATACTGCAATTATTATACTACTGTAAAATGATGTATTACTATAGAGTATACCATATCATATAGTATAGAATAGTTCTATAATAATACTGCAATAATTATACTACTGTAAAATTATTTATTACTATAGAGTATACCATATCATGTAGTATAGAATAGTTCTGTAATAATACTGCAATTATTATACTACTGTAAAATGATGTATTACTATAGAGTATATTATATCATATAGTATAGAATAGTTCTGTAATAATACTGCAATTATTATACTACTGTAAAATGATTTATTACTATAGAGTATACCATATCATATAGTATAGAATAGTTCTGTAATAATACTGCAATAATTATACTACTGTAAAATGATTTATTACTATAGAGTATACCATATCATATAGTATAGAATAGTTCTGTAATAATACTGCAATTATTATACTACTGTAAAATGATGTATTACTATAGAGTATACCATATCATATAGTATAGAATAGTTCTGTAATAATGCTGCAATAATTATACTACTGTAAAATGATATATTACTATAGAGTATACCATATCATATAGTATAGAATAGTTCTATAATAATACTGCAATAATTATACTACTGTAAAATGATATATTACTATAGAGTATACCATATCATATAGTATAGAATAGTTCTATAATAATACTGCAATAATTATACTACTGTAAAATGATTTATTACTATAGAGTATACCATATCATATAGTATAGAATAGTTCTATAATAATACTGCAATAATTATACTACTGTAAAATGATGTATTACTATAGAGTATACCATATCATATAGTATAGAATAGTTCTGTAATAATACTGCAATTATTATACTACTGTAAAATGATTTATTACTATAGAGTATACCATATCATATAGTATAGAATAGTTCCATAATAATACTGCAATTATTATACTACTGTAAAATGATTTATTACTATAGAGTATACCATATCATATAGTATAGAATAGTTCTGTAATAATACTGCAATAATTATACTACTGTAAAATGATTTATTACTATAGAGTATACCATATCATATAGTATAGAATAGTTCTGTAATAATACTGCAATTATTATACTACTGTAAAATGATTTATTACTATAGAGTATACTATATCATATAGTATAGAATAGTTCTGTAATAATGCTGCAATTATTATACTACTGTAAAATGATGTATTACTATAGAGTATACCATATCATATAGTATAGAATAGTTCTGTAATAATACTGCAATAATTATACTACTGTAAAATGATTTATTACTATAGAGTATACTATATCATATAGTATAGAATAGTTCTGTAATAATGCTGCAATTATTATACTACTGTAAAATGATGTATTACTATAGAGTATACCATATCATATAGTATAGAATAGTTCTGTAATAATACTGCAATTATTATACTACTGTAAAATGATTTATTACTATAGAGTATACCATATCATATAGTATAGAATAGTTCTGTAATAATACTGCAATAATTATACTACTGTAAAATGATTTATAGAGTATACCATATCATATAGTATAGAATAGTTCTGTAATAATACTGCAATTACTATACTACTGTAAAATGATTTATTACTATAGAGTATACCATATCATATAGTATAGAATAGTTCTGTAATAATACTGCAATTATTATACTACTGTAAAATGATTTATTACTATAGAGTATACTATATCATATAGTATAGAATAGTTCTATAATAATACTGCAATAATTATACTACTGTAAAATGATTTATTACTATAGAGTATACTATATCATATAGTATAGAATAGTTCTGTAATAATGCTGCAATTATTATACTACTGTAAAATGATGTATTACTATAGAGTATACCATATCATATAGTATAGAATAGTTCTGTAATAATACTGCAATAATTATACTACTGTAAAATGATTTATTACTATAGAGTATACCATATCATATAGTATAGAATAGTTCTGTAATAATACTGCAATTATTATACTACTGTAAAATGATTTATTACTATAGAGTATACCATATCATATAGTATAGAATAGTTCTGTAATAATACTGCAATAATTATACTACTGTAAAATGATGTATTACTATAGAGTATACCATATCATATAGTATAGAATAGTTCTGTAATAATACTGCAATAATTATACTACTGTAAAATGATGTATTACTATATAGCGTATACCATATCATATAGTATAGAATAGTTCTGTAATAATACTGCAATTATTATACTACTGTAAAATGATTTATTACTATAGAGTATACCATATCATATAGTATAGAATAGTTCTGTAATAATGCTGCAATTATTATACTACTGTAAAATGATTTATTACTATAGAGTATACCATATTATATAGTATAGAATAGTTCTGTAATAATGCTGCAATTATTATACTACTGTAAAATGATTTATTACTATAGAGTATACCATATCATATAGTATAGAATAGTTCTGTAATAATACTGCAATAATTATACTACTGTAAAATGATGTATTACTATAGAGTATACCATATCATATAGTATAGAATAGTTCTGTAATAATACTGCAATAATTATACTACTGTAAAATGATGTATTACTATATAGCGTATACCATATCATATAGTATAGAATAGTTCTGTAATAATACTGCAATTATTATACTACTGTAAAATGATTTATTACTATAGAGTATACCATATCATATAGTATAGAATAGTTCTGTAATAATGCTGCAATTATTATACTACTGTAAAATGATGTATTACTATAGAGTATACCATATTATATAGTATAGAATAGTTCTGTAATAATGCTGCAATTATTATACTACTGTAAAATGATTTATTACTATAGAGTATACCATATCATGTAGTATAGAATAGTTCTGTAATAATACTGCAATTATTATACTACTGTAAAATGATGTATTACTATAGAGTATACCATATCATATAGTATAGAATAGTTCTGTAATAATACTGCAATAATTATACTACTGTAAAATGATGTATTACTATAGAGTATACCATATCATATAGTATAGAATAGTTCTGTAATAATGCTGCAATTATTATACTACTGTAAAATGATGTATTACTATAGAGTATACCATATTATATAGTATAGAATAGTTCTGTAATAATGCTGCAATTATTATACTACTGTAAAATGATTTATTACTATAGAGTATACCATATCATGTAGTATAGAATAGTTCTGTAATAATACTGCAATTATTATACTACTGTAAAATGATGTATTACTATAGAGTATACCATATCATATAGTATAGAATAGTTCTGTAATAATACTGCAATAATTATACTACTGTAAAATGATGTATTACTATAGAGTATACCATATCATATAGTATAGAATAGTTCTGTAATAATACTGCAATGATTATACTACTGTAAAATGATTTATTACTATAGAGTATACTATATCATATCGTATAGAATAGTTCTGTAATAATGCTGCAATTATTATACTACTGTAAAATGATTTATTACTATAGAGTATACCATATCATGTAGTATAGAATAGTTCTGTAATAATACTGCAATAATTATACTACTGTAAAATGATGTATTACTATAGAGTATACTATATCATATAGTATAGAATAGTTCTGTAATAATACTGCAATAATTATACTACTGTAAAATGATTTATTACTATAGAGTATACCATATCATATAGTATAGAATAGTTCTGTAATAATACTGCAATTATTATACTACTGTAAAATGATGTATTACTATAGAGTATACTATATCATATAGTATAGAATAGTTCTGTAATACTGCAATAATTATACTACTGTAAAATGATGTATTACTATATAGCGTATACCATATCATATAGTATAGAATAGTTCTGTAATAATACTGCAATAATTATACTACTGTAAAATGATGTATTACTATAGAGTATACCATATCATGTAGTATAGAATAGTTCTATAATAATACTGCAATAATTATACTACTGTAAAATGATGTATTACTATAGAGTATACCATATCATATAGTATAGAATAGTTCTGTAATAATACTGCAATAATTATACTACTGTAAAATGATTTATTACTATAGAGTATACCATATCATGTAGTATAGAATAGTTCTGTAATAATACTGCAATTATTATACTACTGTAAAATGATTTATTACTATAGAGTATACCATATCATATAGTATAGAATAGTTCTGTAATAATACTGCAATAATTATACTACTGTAAAATGATGTATTACTATAGAGTATACCATATCATGTAGTATCTGGGACCTGTGGTTTCTAGTTACATGTAGCTGTACCGTCCCTAGAGTCCCAGGCAGTAAACCCCAGACAAGTCTGGGTGCAAGGGGCCCATAGGGAAATTTATATATGTGTATATAAATTGGGGTTGAAAATGATCCCAAAATGCTATTAGTCTTGGTTTACTAGTACACTGGTAAAATTAATGTCTTTATCCATTTATCCAGATTCCTAGTATGAATGAAAATAGGAGTAGATAGTTGTATTTATTATTTAGTGTTTTGTTTATTTGATCCGTAACATTATAGTTATAAAGTTAAAAAACATAATCAAAATTAAACAGAAGCAACATAAATTAACCTTTACATATAAAGCCTAAAACTGCTAAAAGTACATTACCTAAGATATGCAAAAATAAACATTCCTCTGTTTGTGCTATTCACAAAACTTTTAACAAACTATTAAGGCTGTGACACACTGCAAGCGGAGCGGCGCGCAGCGTGTAGATGCGGCTGTGCGTGCTCAGTGTTTCCTTCCTTTTCATCTCTGAGCACTCTGCTGCATCAGGTCACGTAGCTGAGCACTCAGAGATTAAATATCTGAACTTCAGAAGCGATGCAACGGAATGCTACTCCCAGCAGCCTTACCCAGTGTGTACAAAGGGCTCACAGCCTCATACACACAGAGTACACCCCCTACATAGCTCCTAGCACAAAGACACAAAGCATGAAGCAGGGGCGCAACTACGGGGGGTGCAGAGGTTTCAACTGCAACCGGGCCCCTAGGGGGGGCCCAGCTTCAGCAAAATTAAAAAAGTTGACCTGCTGCTGCCTGCACTGATATCATGTGAGTGTGACGTGATGCTTCACTAGTGTCTCTGTCTCTGACTACAGGGGTTAGTGTTTCTGTTTTACCCATTAATTGCGCCGCGCCCGGAAATTAGTTAACTTCCATCATGATCCCTGACTCTGAGCCTGACTGACTGTGGTTGGCGCGCACACACACGCATTGGCTTCGCTCCTGACTGCACGTGTAGTCTGCTCAATCGGCTCGTGACTGCACGTGTAGTGAGTCAGTGTGAGAGACTGAGTGCGAGACGAGTGATGAGCAGAGGCAGCTGAGCAAGGAGGGTGACTAGAGACGGCTACTTGGCTAGTGGTGGTGAGTCAGTGTGAGGCTGAGTGGCATTGTGGTAGGCTGCCAGGCTGATTAAATTGAACTAGTAACTGGAGTAGTGGACTGGACAGGTGTCAGGTGGTCAGAAGCACAATGGCAGCAACCGGTGAGGCTGAGCATTTTAGGGGAGTATCAGGGCCGAACCATCTCACAGACTGTATCACTTCACAGTCACACACTACATACAGTACTGGCTGGGGGGGAAGTAGGGACCTAGGGTCACCATAATATCACCATATCACCATAAAAAGCATGGCATAGTGCAAATGGGCAGCCAAGCAGCAGAATCACTGCTGCATAGGTGTAATGGACAATTAATAACTGCATAACAACTCAATATACTACAAGATGCTTTTTTCCCTGCTAACATTAGATTTTCATATTTAGTAGCAGAACACTATAAAGGTTTCAATTATATTTGAATGGTCCAACTCCATACTACATTTGTGACATCCCAAAAGGGGATAGGGCAGAGGGGAACAGCACTACCGGATAGTGACCCAATAGGTAAGAAAGAGTTTATACTACTATCTATAAAGGGTAGGGTGCTGTACACAAAGGTAATATGAGGAAAGTTAGTGGCGTAGCCAGCTACAAAGGGGTGTACTTATCAGCACTCATCTCTATCATAACCACTGTATAAATAGGTCAGGTTGTTTCTAATAGCGAAACAAAATGATTATATTGGACAAAAATCGATCCCTTTAGTGTGGGAGTTTGTTATAATAAAAGCAAAACTTTATTAGTTATTGTTAAAATGGGAAAAAAACAAATAAGAACAGAAATAGGGGATATTAGATAAACCTTCTGTTTAAATAACACAACCAATTTTGAGCTATTGGCGTGCAAACATTAATATGGCTGGATACTTTAGCTACGTATAACATGCACTGCGAAAACAGCAGAATACTAACTTGACTGTTCATCCCTTTAAATCATTACTGGGCTATCACGACTAGTGCATAATATAACAATTTCAACAATTTTACAAACGCTGTTGCGTTAACAACGGCATAGCGCTGTCAACGCAATCATTCCAATATTAGAGACACTGCAGTTCACTGTCCTCTCTACCCTCTATTTGGGTGGATATAATAGTCAGATATTGATATTAAATACATAGAGCTCAACCCAATCCTTCACCTTGTGGCATCTGCAACATTTGCAAACATAATAGCTACTATTTAGCATTTTTATCCAGTTATTGATACTATTATACTGCTACTTTAACAACTCTATGGTTGAATATAGAGCCAGATAATTCATCTGATTACTAACTACAAGCTAAGTATACAGAATCACAACTAACGCTACCTTTTATCGGTTGGTATTGTTTAATTTGTGAGAGAGGCTCTTTTCTTAGATTCTTGCATCTGGGACCTGTGGTTTCTAGTTACGCCTCTGAGGGGGCGTGACCTCATGCAAAACTATCTGCCTTTAAGGAAGCTGACTTCCCACCACTGAACAATGTATGCTGGGAATTAGAGTCCAGAACTATAGTGGCACAATGCTGAGAGGGAAGTAGTGAACTACAAAATCCAGAATGCTATGTAACACTCAGAATACTGTGCTACTTCCTCTAAAACAGAGCTACATTCAGGGAAATAAAAAAAACAACAAAAAACACGGATATTCAATTGTCTTTCCCCCCCTTCAGTTTGTACTGAAAAATCCCCCCCAATGGATGCCCATTCTTCCATCTTTCTCTTGCTCCTAAGCATGAGAACATACTGAAGTAGGCTCAGAGGTGTGTGAACGTTCCTCTGAGTACAATGTGGATCATTATTTTTTATTTTGTTGTTGCCAACACTGTTGCCTAGTGCTCAAGATACGTGCACAGTCTTGAGCCTACCTATTATGCTCTAAAGCCTAGAATTTACATTTTAACAAAGAATAAAAAGAGAATGTGGTACATATGATAATGGAATTTGGAATTGTTTTTATTTTATTTTACATGCTAAGATTCTAGGATAAATAACGAGAGTACAGTAAAAACATTTTTATTGACATTTAGCATACACTTTTATAATTGTATAATTTATAATTTTAAAGGACAGGACAATTATAATTAAACTTGCATGATTCAGACAGAGCATTTAGTTTTAAAACACATTTAAATTTACTTCACTTATCAAATTTACTTTGTTCTGTTTGCATCCTTTATTTAAAAGCATATGTAAATATATGCAGTGGTAATAATACACTACCAGAGCTAGCTGCTGATTGGTGACACAGATTCTTATCTTGTCAATGGTTCAACAGATGTGCTCAGCTAGTACCCAGAGATGCATTGTTTCTTTGGAGCTTGCTTTAGCTATGTGCTTAAACCCTTTGCAGGCAATAGTGCAATAATAAAATGCAACTTTAGAGCATTCTCTTTTTGCACTTTTATATCTAATTAAAATATAATTATTACGGTTATTCACAATTATGTATTTTTTGAGTGGTTTCTCATGCTTGGCATATTTAGGAATTTTGGTGAGTTATTGTGTTATCTGAGTGAGAACGCTCACATATTTATTGCAAAGGTCTGGATTCTATTGCAGTTGTAAATTTTATAATCTGGAATTAACAACAAAAGTCTACACAGACTTACTTTTGTATCTGTTTGTGTTTGTTCTCTTGTTCTAATGTAAATGTCCCACCTGCCCTAAAGTTGCAAGTTAGTGCAGGAGAGACAAGAGAGAGATAAAAGAACGACAGTAAATAGAGGTAGAAAGCATTTTGTTGTTACTACCCAGTCGTTCAGTTTATAGCTGCTGTAGTATTCAGGCCAGTGATTCTCCAGAGCAGGACAAAGGCATCAGGTTGTAATTAGTAATATATATGGGAATTTCACAGAATCTCAGCTTTAAGGAGCTCACACAGAAATGCTGCTTTAGAGTTTAGCATAAACTTACATCCATCTCATTCTTACTTTCTCCCCCTTTCTCTCCCTCTCCCCCTCTCTCCCCCTCTCCCCCCTCTTTCCCCCCTCTCTCTTCATCTATTTATTTTCCTTCCCCCCTTTTCTCTGTCTTACTCTCTCTCTATCTCTCTTACTCTCTGTCTTTTTCTCTCTCTCTCTCCCCCATCCCCCCATTTCATTCTCTGGCTCCCTCTCTTACTCTCCCCTTTTCTCTTTCTTACTTTTCCTCTTTTTCTTTCTAGTTATTTCTCTCTCTTCATCTATTTCTCTTTCCCTCCCTCTTTCTTCCTCTCATTCCCTCTCTTGCTCTTCCCCCTCTCTCTCCCCTGTCTCATCCTCACTTTTTGTATCTTTTCTTGTCACTACTTACGTCTCTGCTCCTCTGTTTTCACACTCCCTATCTCCCTTCTCCTCTCTCTCTCTTCATCACCCCTTATCTCTCTTCCCCCTATCCTCCTCACCCCCTATCTTCCTTTCCCTCCTTCCTCTTCCAAACATTTATTATCTCCCTTCCCCTCTCTCTCTTCCTCACCCCCTATCTCTTTTCCCCCTCTCCTCCTCACCCCTATCTTCCTTTCCCTCCTTCCTCTTCCACACATTAATTATCTCCCTCCCCTCTCTCTCTTCCTCACCCCCTATCTCTTTTCCCCCTCTCCTCCTCACCCCTAACTTCCTTTCCCTCCTTCCTCTTCCACACTCCCTTCCCCTCTCTCGCTTTAGCGCTGATATTCAAAACATCGTCAGATTCATGAGAAATTTGTCCTCACCAGTCTTGCAATCCGTGAGTCTGGTGATATATTGCAAAAAAGTGGTCTGACCCTCTCTGTGCCAACGAGTGGTGATGTGTATGCCATAGGAAACAATAGTAATTGCAACTTCAGCAAAAGCTCACCGACATCGCCACTCATCTGCAATATAAGCAGGTGGGTGGGGGATAGGGTCTGTATTTGAAGTGGTCCTATACAACATTGCTGAAACAAAAAAAGGTGACTGTGTAGGAAAGCCTTGAAATAATTCCTGTGTAAACTTAGTGTCACTCTCACACAATGGAAATTCTCGCCACTGAAAAGCTGTTGAGACTCATATGGCTGAAAAGGTTTAGCTAACATGGAGGGCAGCACTTATATTACACACTCACTGCAACGTTACCCCATTAAAATACAGGTTACTCCCATGGAACGCCCATCAAACTCGCACAGAAAGTCTATATATACCGTATATATATCATGTCTGCGATCTACCTTGCTAATAAAGACATAACCCCCCCCCACCTTCCTATTAAACCTATAGGAGCTGCTTGGATACATGCAGATATAATGTTTAATTTATATGTATCCTATTGTATAAGGTGACACTATGTATTTTAAATGGACACTCAATCAAAATTAAACTTTCATTATTCAGATAGAGCATGCCATTTTAAACAACTTTCTAATTCACTAACATTAAAAAAAATGTGCACAGTATTTTTATATTGAAACTTTTTGAGTCACCAGGTCCTACTGAGCATGTGCAAGAATAAGTGCGTATGCATTTGTGAATGGCTGATGGCTGTCACATGGTACGTGTATGCATTTGGGATTGGCTGATGGCTGTCACATGGTACAGGGGGAGTGGAAAAAGACATATCTTTTATAATTGTCAGAAATTTTTTTTAGTACTCATTTGAAATTCACACCAAGAGCTCCATGTACTAAGCCCTCAATTCATCCGTCATTGTAGACGCAGATAAACTCGCCGTTACTCGCCGCGGGCTAAATGGTGTCTGATGTCGCTATGTACTAATAATCCCCCAATAAATAGACAACTCTAGCCCGCCGCAAGCAGTGGCGGATTATTGATAAATTTGACGCCTCGCTCGCCGCGACTAAGCTGATGTACTTAACTTTCAGTTGAATTGTCTGGCCAATTATTAACATGTGACATGCAAGGTGTCACAAACATCATAGTAGTCGCGGGAATAGAA
This sequence comes from Bombina bombina, assembly GCF_027579735.1. NCBI lineage: Eukaryota > Metazoa > Chordata > Amphibia > Anura > Bombinatoridae > Bombina > Bombina bombina. The sequence continues at coordinate 164,745,846 of NC_069509.1, forward strand.
TTTTGCTCCTATAAAAGTTCAACTTATCTAAACAAATTTATTATTGTTCAAAATTTTTGAAGAGTGATTACAGAGCGTTATTTTTGTAATATTTATTTACAATTTGGATATGGCTTCATCTGGATCTGATAATATATAAATATTAATATAAAAATAATTATAAAGATTGACAACTATACAATACAAATTTAAAATATAGATTACTCTTTAATTACAGTCGACAAATTGGGCGCAAATTATGTACATGGAAATGAGAGACAAATTAGACGGCAGTTATTCTGTAAGTACAATGCTGATATTACTGCCTTTTATATATGTCTAGACTGGCGTCTAGATTGACTTTCCTATTGTTTTGTACCTTGCCCGCCACCTAAAAGGTGGCGAGGCAAAAATAACGAGGTGGGAGCGGAAATTGTAGCGAGCGGACAAATAGATTTTTTAGTACATTCGTTTTTGGCGAGTTGGTGGTCAAATGTGTCTAATTACAGTGAAAAATGGAGAGGTAGCGAGGTTTGGCGGATAAGTACGCTCACAATTTTAAAGATGCGAGTTTGAACATAGTTGACGGCTTTGTACTTATCAGTTTGCGAGTTTTGACGCGAGATTTGTTGCGGGTAGCTCGCTGACTGCTTAGTGCATGGAGCCCCAAGTGCTACTGCATTGTCTTGTTATCTTGCATTTGTTGATTATGCAAATCTACTGTGTTGACTGGTCCTTTAAGTATTAATATATTATTTTAATAGGGTCAAAACACAACAAAGTAAATAAGTCATTATCCAAAATTACACAACCATAATTACACAGCAAATTATCCAAAGTATACAACAATAATTACATAAGAAATTAACCTATTTATACAACCATTAATTACACAACAAATTAATCTAAGTACACAACAATAATCACACAACAAATTCATCCAAGTACACAACCATAATCACACAACAAATGAATCTAAGTACACAACAATAATTACACTACAAACTCATCTAAGTACACAACCATAATCACACAACAAATGAATCTAAGTACTGAACAATAATTACACAACAAATTAACCTAAGTACACAACAATAATTACACAACAAATTAATCTAAGTACACAACCATAATCACACAACAAATGAATCTAAGTACACAACAATAATCACACAACAAATTCATCCAAGTACACAACCATAATCACACAACAAATTAATTTAAGTACACAACAATAATTACACTACAAACTCATCTAAGTACACAACCATAATCACACAACAAATGAATCTAAGTACCGAACAATAATTACACAACAAATTAACCTAAGTACACAACAATAATTACACAACAAATTAATCTAAGTACACAACAATAATTACACAACAAATTAATCTAAGTACACAACCATAATTACACAACAAATTAACCTAAGTACACAACCATAATCACACAACAAATTAACCTAAGTACACAACAATAATTACACAACAAATTAACCTAAGTACACAACAATAAATACACTACAAACTAATCTAAGTACACAACAATAAATACACTACAAACTAATCTAAGTACACAACCATAATCACACAACAAATGAATCTAAGTACACAACAATAATTACACAACAAATTAACCTAAGTACACAACAATAATTAAACAACAAATGAATCTAAGTACACAACAATAATTACACAACAAATTAACCTAAGTACACAACCATAATCACACAACAAATTAACCTAAGTACACAACAATAATCACACAACAAATGAATCTAAGTACACAGCAATAATCACAAAACAAATTAACCTATGTACACAACAATAATTACACAACAAATTAACCTAAGTACACAACAATAATCACACAACAAATTAATCTAAGTACACAACAATAATCACACAACAAATTAACCTAAGTACACAAGAATAATCACACAACAAATGAATCTAAGTACACAACAATAATCACAAAACAAATTAACCTATGTACACAACAATAATTACACAACAAATTAACCTAATTACAAAACAATAATTACACAACAAAGTAACCTAAGTATATAACAATAATTACACAACAAAGTAACCTAATTACAAAACAATAATTACACAACAAAGTAACCTAAGTATATAACAATAATTACAGAACAAACGGATGAACATTTCTCTTCTATAACCAAAGTGAAGTCATATTTCTCCCTAGCCCGGACATAGAAAGATTTCAGTTTGGAAAAAAATGGAGATCAAGATAAAGTCCATTAAATAGCCCTTTTGTGTCCTTTGGGCCTCAGGGTGAACAACTCTTTTTAAAAAGATTGTATATCTAAAACATCTGGAGATAGTTACCTTCGTAACCAGACACTTAGTATGGTTAGAGTTTTTTTTAACCAGCTATTTATAGCCATGTTTTACAAAAGTAAAATCAAGGACCAGCTGAACCCTGTATAATGGTGCCCGGGATCATCCTGATTTCCCAGCCCCTTTCACTGGGTGTCCCAGACTAACCTTTCAACACTGGGAGCTTATAAGTAAGTTTTTAAAAGGTTTTATACTGGATTTTTATACCAGTATCTGTACATAATATTCTTAATATTAATATACAGTTAAATATACTGCCCCTTTAATCCACATTGGAGAGGAGAAAATTTAAAGACATCTTTACTCAGATGTGAATGATGGAAGATTTTTAATTTTAAAAAGACAAAAAAATGGATTTTAATAAAGACACTAAATAGCTGCTTTTATTTAATAGTATATTGATGGCATAGAACCTCACATCATGGCAATAATAGCAAAAGAGTGTTTGTAATACAATTTTCAATAGTGATCACTTAGAATTGTATAGTTAAAGGGACACTGAACCCAAATTTTTTTCTTTCGTGATTCAGATAGAGCATACAATTTTAAGCAACTTTCTAATTTACTCCTATTATCAATATTTATTTGTTCTCTTGCTATCTTTATTTGAAAAAGAAAGTCCAGAACCTTGGACAGCACTTGTTTATTGGTGGATGAATGTATCCACCAATCAGCAAGAACAACCCAGGTTGTTCACCAAAATTGGCCGGCATTTAAACTTACATTCTTGATTTTCAAATAAAGATACCAAGAGAATGAACAACATTTGCTAATAGGAGTAAATTAGAAGGTTGCTTAAATTGCATGCTCTAGCTGAATCACAAAAGAAAAAAATTGGGTTCAGTGTCCCTTTAATTTATGTTAAAGGGACATTATACACTCATTTGTTCTTTGCATAAATGTTTTGTAGATGATCTATTTATATAGACCATAAAGGTTTTTTTTTTTTTAAATGTATAGTTTTGCTTATTTTTTTTATTTTTTTGAAATAATTTTTATTAAGGTTCACCAAGCAGTACATAGAATAAAATAACATCCGTCAATGTGAAACACTGATACATAAATTCAAACAACAACATTAACCACATTGAATAGTAATCACCTCATACAGTACAACATAACACGCCTTCTGGTTGACAATGAGGGCCACTTTTGAACCCTTCACAATCCTACAATTTATAGAAGGCCAATGATAAATTTGGGGCCACTTTCAGGGCCCCTTCTAAAAGGTAGAACCAAGTTTTATTTTTTATATAGGAAGATGGCCTAATAGGCCATTCACTTAAAGGGATACTGAACCCAAATTTTTTCTTTTGTGATTCAGATAGATCATGACATTTTAAGCAACTTTCTAATTTACTCCTATTATCAAATGTTCTTTATTCTTTTGGTATCTTTATTTGAAATGCAAGAATGTAAGTTTAGATGCCGGCCCATTTTTGGTGAACAACCTAGGTTGTCCTTGCTGATTGGTGGATAAATTCATCCACCAATCAAAAACTGCTGTCCAGAGTACTGAACCAAGAAAAAAAGCTTGGTTCTTTTTCATATAAAGATAGCAAGAGAATGAAGAAAAATTGATAATAGGAGTAAATTAGAAAGTTGCTTAAAATTGCGTGCTCTATCAGAATCACAAAAGAAAATGTTTGGGTTCAGTGTCCCTTTAACACAATGTTAGCAGCTATAACTAACAAGCCGTCTTATGGGAGCCAGATAATGGCTAATTAAAACTTATAAAGTAGTCACTGAATATAAACCTGTACTATAAAAGTACAAAGAATTCTGGCAGAGGTTGTATTTAGAGAGAGTCGGCATGTACAATATATTCATATTAAAGCGCAGCTGTTATATGAAAATATGCTAAGAACACTTGCCTTAAGTTTACAAAAAGAAAAAATGTAATGAATGAAAGGCAGGGTCCGTGAGCTGCACTGTAAAGAATATTTAGTGCTTGAGTTAGGGCAGAGACTTCTTAAAAAAAAGACTAACAATTCGGAGGAAGGCCAGTTATCAACTATGAGTAATGATAGGGCCACTTTTGAGCCCTTAACTATAACTTTATAGTAGAACAATGCAATACGCAGTACAGAAATCTGAAATATTCTGCTAACCTCACTTACTCCAACGCTAAATAAAATAAAATGGAGGAGGGTTCTTTCCTGCATGCATACACAGAAATTAGGCTCTTTAGCTTTCAACAAGTCCTCTGGATTTCAGCACCAGCAAGTTATTAGCCTTATAGAGATATAAGGTCCCGCCTGTTTAATGGGTAACCACAAGGGGTTAAAGAGTTATTTTTATTTCATAACAGCTCCCTTAAAGATAAGAAATAGGAAAAGCCCTGCGCCCTACATAAGCTTGTAGGAAGTTGCATATAAGGCAAAGTGATAAGGTGTACTATGCTTTACCATTTATAATCTGAGTATTAGAGGTTACATAGCCTAAATTGGTAATAATAATTGCTCAATACACAGTACAGAAATCTGAAATATCTAGCAAACCTCACTTACTCCGATGTCAAATAAAGTGAAATGGAGGAGGGTTCCTCCCTTCATGCAATTACAAAAATTAGGCTCTTTAGATTTCAACAAATCCTCTAGGGATTGCAACACAAGCAATTATTAGCCTTATAGAAAAAAATAAGGTCCGGCCTGTTTAAGTGAAACTACGGGTAAGCAAAGGGTTTAAGGATTGATTCTAATTTCTTGACAGTTCCCTTAGAGATAAATAGTAGGAAAAGCCCTCCACCCTGCATAAGTTTGTAAGAAGTTGCGTATAAGGTGAAGTGATAAGGTGTACTATGCTTTACCATTCATAATCTGATTATTAGAGGTTATATAGCCTAAATTGGTGATAATAATTACTAACCAGTCATTCACATTTTATAAAGGAAAACTATATGCGTATGTTCACCTAAACAAAGGCTCATATATACAAATATACAATTATATAGTGCATTGCCCAAAAGCATGTAAATTGAACCTGAGATATCAGTCAGAAAGAGAACTGCAGCCAAACCGGTACAGGGTGTGAGAGTCCAACTATATAACATATAATATCCTGGGCCTTAACATCAACCTTCACGATCTTCATCAAAGTGCCCAAGTCTAAAACAAAAGCAGAACCCTATATCGAGCCCATAGGTCCAAGATTTCCACTATACTTAAGTGTCACCCAATTCCGACTTTCACGAGGGTATTGAAATACCGGGAGCCATCTGATGGCTTGATAATCCCCTGTAGAGACAAATCCATGGCTGAGTCTGTATAAACAGCAGTATAGCAATCGTCCGTCTGCAGCTTCTGTCCACCGGCAGGGCCACGCGTCAGGGAGCCGGCCGATCTCCCCACTGCGCCCCCACAAGCGACACTAGCCTGGCAATCTTCTCCAAAGTAGGTGTCAGCCGTTTCTACCATATCCCATACACTGATGCAGGGCCCTCTGTCCACGCTTGTATACTTCCCAGGTATTGGTACTTCCCGTTCCCGCAGGACCAATGTTCCACACATATCTTTCAGCTTTGTCTCCGCGGCACCAACTTCTAGCTGCCTCGTTTCAGGTGAGGCATATTTAATGGGAACATCCCCAGCACTCGATAGGGCCTCGCCTTTCATTTCTTTCACCTTATTAGGTCCAGGATAAATCTCTTCAGTACATCGTGCTTCCACTATAGCCATGAGGCGATCAAATCTGCTATTTATTTGCTTCTCAGACTCAGCAAATAAAGCTTGCAGTTTGGCATACAATAAAACAGATAGCTGTGCAAAAAATAAATTAAAGAACAAAAGTCCAGAAAACAATTTCATCTAAAGTCCCACAAAGAAGTTTAAATAAAACCTTGACCGGTATCAGGACGAAAAAACAGTCTCTGGTTTGATGATAAGTTGAAAGTATAGGCTGCTTGTCTTGGGACTGAGTGATCGGTCAGTGCATCTATAGGAAGGACAAGAAAAGACAGCGCCTCATTTTGCAGACAAACTTCAAAATACAAAGTTATACTGAAAGCAGATAGAGATATACTCACAAAAGTACTGGCACTCTTATGAAAAGAAGTGCGAATGTGCAGGGTGACATTCAACAGCAGTCAGTACGCTGAATAACGGATCCTCCAAACTGTTCAGAAATGCAGCCGTGGACTCTCCTCCGTGATGTACAGGAGATCTTCAATATCGGCAACGAATACCCCTTTGTGTCTGGAGCAAGAGGAACAGTCCGCAATAGAAAGACGGCTTGTAAGTGTAAAAGCTGACCCACAGTGGCAGGAGGAGACAGTTGAGATATGAGCCGTGACAAAGTATATACTTTTAAAAACAAAATATGTTTAATTGTAACGAGCTTAAAACGCGTTTCTCGGCCGCAAGCTCCTGGCCGTTTAACTTGAGGCCAGGAGCTTGCGGCCGAGAAACGTGTTATACTATACAGACTGCCATGAATTTGCAAGGTAGTGCCTTTTATTTACATGCGCAGTGCTCTATGCACTGTCTCCCAGCAATACTCCTACATCCTGGATATATAAATTGGTGGTCAATGGTTTGCACCCCAAAATTTTATGGAGAGTTCTGGTGCGAAGTATAATGTGAGCTCTTATCAATAAATTCCAGAATAAGGGTGGGGTTTGGTTTTTCGTGGACTCTTGTACATGCTATAGCGTAAAATACTGGCACTGGGGTACAACTTCTGATTGGCTGTATTGCTAAAAATATAAATAAAAAAATCTGGCGAATGTGGTGGAGCTATACTTGTGGCTGCAAACTGTAAGTTTAATTGAATATTATGCAAAACTCTTGGGCAATATTACAATTTTAGCACAAAATTTTCATTGGAAGGGAGTTGAACTATGTTTTAAAGTGAATTAATCACGTTCAGATTCCTTTTAAGCCTTGAAAAAAATGGGGTGAATGTATCATACTTATTTACCCCTTTCTACTATCAACTCAAATCCTAAACAGCTGTTAAAAAATATATTCTTATTTGATTGCAATTTTATTGTGATTTGAAAACATAATTTGGGCAAAACATTTTTGTAAAGTAATTAAGACTGCAGGGAATGGATAAACCTGATACAAGTTAATTAGATTCACTCTTGAGAAAAGAAAATTAATTTGCTTTATACTTCCAAGACTTAAAGGTACAGACCAGGCAAGTCAAAATTAAACTTTCATGGTTCAGATAGAGCACACAATTTTGAGAATGACACTGCTAGTAAGATGGACAGTGCATGCAAGGTGCACAGCTACTGGTAGGGGCTGTGATTGGTCAAATGAGAGGACACAGTGAAGGAATGTCAGACAGAGGCTGAGCTGGAGATGAGGAGGGGGCCAGTTGGGAGAGAGTCTAGGTTTTAGTACTATGATTAAAAATTATTATCCCTGTATGTTATCATTAGAAGGAATACACACATACGTACATGCACCTACACACACACACATATATATATTGACATTGCACTGAGCCTCCCTCTGTACACGAAGAATTTCTCCCTTGGGAAAACTAAGGTATCCTTTGTGGAAGAAGCAGCAATGCACTATTCAGAGCTAGCAGAAAGCCAATGACAAGAGGCATATACAGTATATGCAGCCACCAATCAACAGCTCCTGAGTCTACCTAGGTTTCCATTTCAACAAAGTATATTAAGATAAAAAAAACAAATTGGATAATAGAGGTAAATTGGAAAGTTGTTTGAAATCACAACATCTATCTGAGTCGTGAAAATATACTGTTGGGGTGAATATCAGCTTAAAAAGCCCTGCAGGAAAGAGTCTTTGCCTCCTTTTGGGAACCATACCCTTGCTCCAAATTGGGTGGACTTCAACCTGATGATCTAGAGGTGGAATTCGCTATATGAAGCAGACTCGCCAGATGCAGTGATATTACCCTGTGAACTGCATTTGTTTTACGCCCTACACTTACCTCATATGATTGAGGGTGTGTCTTGTAAGTAGGAAATACAAGCTTTATTGGATACACATTTTTATGATTTCTACAAAGTAACATACAGACTTTTTACAGCAAATACAAAGACTAATACGTTTCAATTTATTCAGGACTTTCAGACCTAACACCTCAGATATTATTTGTATTTTTTACAATAATTTCTTTGAGAATTTTTTTCCCTTAATTCTCTCACTTATATGGTAATCACCTTTGTTTTTGCATTGCAAAACTATTTTATCTATTGGTTTTGGTAATCATTTTCGCTAATACTTCTAATACTTTTGAGGGGGCACACTAACAAGCGCAGTATTCCTTCTAGTACCCCTTCTTAGACTTATATATATATATATATATATATATATACACACATTCAAACACATACATATATACATAAATACACACACATATATTTTTTATATATATATATATATATATATATATATATATATACACACACACAGACATATATATATATATATATATATATATATATATATATATATATATATATATACTGTATATATGTATATACATATATACATGCATGCATACACTCACAAACAATAAATATTTTAATAGTTTCTATTGTTTACAATTTACTGCTTAATTAATACAATTATGTTTCTTTCAGTAAAAAGTGCTGTCATTAATTTGACATCTTGGCTGTCAAAGAGGGCTGCAGTGCATTGCTAAACACTGTAACACAGAACTCTCTAGCACTTGGTCAAAGTGTTTGATGTTACATATATTATTATTTTCACCTTTATGTGTTATGCTTAGATCCTATGGAATGCACTACTGGGGGCATAACTACTGAGGATGCACAGGTCACGACTGTGACCAGGCCCTGGAGGTCCCCCCCCTCAGGGGGGCCCAGCTTCCTTCAGCTCAAACTTAGCTATAGATCTCATTGGCGGCTTTGGCGTGCACATTGGCTCCTGACTGCACGTGTAGTCTCTGCAAAGGCTAAAAAATTCCTGAGCTCAAATATCAAATATGTTGATGGCTGAGCTCTTAACTGATTGACTGCCTTTTTAGGATTTCCCATGAATTCTCTTCATTCTGACATCACCGAGGGAAGCATCCACTATCCATTGTGGCACTAGGGAGAACTTAACCCTGTGAAAGACACAATGCTTTAATTCTCAGTAAGTTTTAAAATGGTAAAGTGTTAAAAAATTGTTACCAATGAAATAATTAGCCTAATTTTTACCGGTATTTCCTTTGTTTTAGTTTTATACTGCGCTATACATTCATTGCCTTCAAAATTGTACTTGCTCATATAAATCTTTATGACGCTGAATTTAGGGGCCGAATTATCAAGCTCCGAATGGAATTATCAAGCTCCTGAAGGCTCGCCAGAAACACAAGTTATGAAGCAGCGGTCTAAAGACCGCTGCTCCATAACCTGTCCGCCTGCTCTGAGGCGGTGGACAGACATCGCCGGAAATCAACGATCGGGTTGATTGACACCCCCTGATAGTGTATACTGTCGGCATTTATCGATGTGCAGCGGACATGATCAGCAATATCGGATCATGTCCACTCGCACATTCATAAATAGGCCCTTAGTCTCTTCTTATGGCTAGATCTATTTTTATTCAGAATCTTGTGTTGTAGCTTGCAGAAACGATTGGTGTACATTTATAAGAATTACCCACTTGATGATGCTTTGGTATTATAGAACTTAAGATGACCAGGGATCCCGATTATCTATTTACTCTTGGCATATCTCTATAGCTGTGTCATCTCTACCTATATATCCCAAGAGTAAATAGATAATAGGGATTGCTGGTCTGCTTATGAGGGTATTGTGTAAAATGTAACTTGAGCAGTCATATGTGTGTATATGTGTATATATATATATATATATATATATATATATATATATATGTAAATGTGTGTGTATGTATGTTTGAATTTATGTATATATGTATGTATATATAAATAAATATATATATATATATATATATTACACATACTGTGCCAGCTAGTGCACTCTCCAGCAGCATATCTTGTGTAATATTAATATTGCAGAAGCCATATGTGTGTGTGCACATGTGGGTGACTGTGGGTCCTTATGAATGTCTATGACCTGGGGGGGGGGGGCCCTTTATGGATTCTTGCACTGGGGCCCTGGAGTTTATAGTTACGCCTCTAAAACTGTTGCTACCATTAGCATCTCACAAGATGATGCAGCTCATGGGTAGTGACAATTTACAAAAAATTTTGAGGAGCAGTAATGAATTATACTATTTATGGGAGCCTTAAAGCAATAGAGCAATGGTGCGGCTGCTGCTAAATCCTGTCACCTCAGGATAACTGTCACCACCCAGTTTGGGTCCACAACTGCTTTTTGTAATTGTACAACCCTTTTAAAACAATTAAATACAGTAGAATGGCACAATCAACACGTGCATTATAAAAACACAATGCAAAAGCACTTTGAATTTTAATTGAGCAGTCATTTTTTTTTTCTAACAAATTTCAAAATTGATGTAAATTTGCCGCCCCCTGTACCATGTGACAGCCACCAGCCACTCACAGATTCATATACGTATACACTGTGAATTCTTGCACATGCTCAGTAGGAGCTGGTGTCTCAGAAAGTGTGCATATAAATAGACTATGCACAATTTGATAATGGAAGTAACTTGGAAAGTTGTTTAAAATTGCTGCTCTATCTGAATCATAAAAGTTTAATTTTGACTTGAGAGTCCCTTTAAGTGCTACTGGGCCTATATAGAGCAGCTCTGAAAATGGCATATGCACACGTTTAAAAGGCATTACAACATCTATTAAAAGGGATAGAAAAGTCAAACTGAAATGTGCACGAGTGCATTTTTATAATATACTTCCATTTGTTATTACTGTTTTTCTGAGGCATACGCACATATGCTGTGAAGGCACTTACAGCAGTATTCAAGCTCAGAAAACTGAAGATGGTGTTTATTGCTTCTGTGAAGACGTAATTTGTGTCATACAAGCCACCACTGACTCTCTGGTAAGGTGTGCTGTTTGCGGTGCACGTGCCCTTACAGAATATGTGAGAATGCTACAGAAAAACAGGAATAACTTTTACTAGAAGTATTTTTGCTAAGGGAAGTATATTACAAAAATGCTTCTGTTTCACATTAAAATGCCCGGTGCACATTTCAATTTTGACCTTTCTATCCCTTTAAAAAAACAGTTTTAATATCTATTTATACAACTTTAAAGGGGCATAAAACATCACATTTTTCTTTAATGATTCAGATACAACATACAATTTTAAACAAATTTCCAATAGACTTCAATTAACGTTTTTGCTTTGTTTTCTTGTTATCCTTTGTTGAAAAGCAGGAAGGTAAGTTTAGGAGTGTGCACGAGCCTGCAGCACTGTATGGCAGCGGTATTGCCACAATGTTAAACATTAGCAAGAGCACTAGATGGCAGCACTATTTCCGGCCAATAGACGTGCACGCTACCTATCTAGATATCTCTTCAACAAAGAATAACATGAGAACAAAGCAAATTTGATAATTTAAGTAAATTTGAAAGTTTTTTAAAATTATATTTTTTATCATAATTAATGAAATAACATTTTTGGGGTTTACTATCCATTTAACAACCTTTTCCATGAACAAAACATATTTTAATGTTCCATTTGAGATGCAATAACCTTTTTAATCATTTTGTACAAAGCTGACAAAGATATAGTTTTTCATTTTATTTTAAAGAGATGGAAATCACAACTTAATAAAATGGCCTTGTAACTTCCCTGTCTGTATAAATTTGTATCCACTAAATCTGTCAGGGAAAATTCATCCAAACAGCCTGAATGAAAAGTCAGAGCTTTCTAAATTAATATTTAATTTGCTTTTAATCTATTGGAGTTTTCAGTCAGGACTTTGAGCTATGGAGACAGTTTTGTTATTGATACATTAGTCTAGTCAAAATTAAACTTTCATGATTCAGATAGAGCATGCAATTTTAAGCAACTTTCTAATTTACTCCTAGTATCAATTTTTCCTCATTCTCTTGGTATCTTTATTTGAATGTAAGCTTAGGAGCCGGCCCATTTTTGGTTCAGCACCTGGGTTGTGCTTGCTGATTGGTGGCTACATTTAGACACCAATCAGAAAGTGTACCCAGGTGCTTAACCAAAAATGGTGGGGGGGTCCTTCTTAGATTCTTGCACCTGGGTCCTGTGGTTTCTAGTTATGCCTCTGTTGTTTGCTCTATCTGAACCATGAAAGTTTAATTTTGACTGGACTATTTCTTTAAAGGGATATACAACCTAAACTTTTTCTTTTGTGATTGAGACAGAGCATACACTTTTAAAAAAAAACTTCCAATTGACTCCAATCAAATTAGCTTTGTTCCCAATTTAGGGCTATATTACGAGTGGATCTCTATTTATCGCTCCCCCTAATTTGCTAACTCCACTAGAAGAAGGCTTTTTGTGCTCAGAGTCATCGGGTATCGCACGTATTGCAAGTTGAAAGTAAATGGTTTTCGCAAAAGCATTAACCCGACACATGCAAATAGCCGGACTTCGAATATCGCGAAATATTCATCCATAGACTTAAATGGAGCGCGAAAAGTTGAAAAACCTAACACCCTTACACATGTGCAAACCCAAACACGTTTTCTCAAGTGCGCTAACCTGACTTGAAATATTAATATTACACATTCCAATGTGATTTTTATTTTAATCCAAGGGTAAAAAATACAGAAAATCAACATGTTTATTTCTGCACATAATATTTCATTAAACATTGGAAGAGATTTGCAAGAAATGACAAGATCATGTGGAGTGGGCGTCTGGTGATTTCAAGTGATGTTTTGCAAAAATGTGTTGCTTCAATCTGACTTCATAATCAAATTAGCACTTGACATTTTCACTTAAAGCAATTGTCACAATACGTTATGACAAGGTATCTCACTGTATTCCAAGACACTGGGGTATACTAGATGGGACAAAAAGATAAAACCCTCCATTGTGTATTGATTAGAATATTTTGTTTAAGATGTGACACTTAAAGGGACAGTCTACACCAGAATTTGTATTGTTTTAAAAGATAGATAATCCCTTTATTACCAATTTCCCAGTTTTGCATAACTAACACAGTTATAATAATATACTTTTAACCTCTGTGATTATCTTGTATCTGAGCCTCTGCAAACTGCCCCTTTTTTCAGTTCTTTTGACAGACTTGCAGTCTAGCCAATCAGTGCCTGCTCCCAGATTACTTCACGTGCACGAGCACAGTGTTATCTATATGAAATATGTGAACTAACACCCTCTAGTGGTGAAAAACTGTTAAAATGCAATCTGAAAGAGGTGGGCTTCAAGGTCTAAGAAATTAGCATATGAACCTCCTAGGTTAAGCTTTCAACTAAGAATACCAAGAGAACAAAGCAAAATTGGTGATAAAAGTAAATTGGAAAATTGTTTAAAATTACATGCTCTATCTGAATCATGAAAGTTTATTTTGGCCTAGACTGTCCCTTTAAGATTCCCCCATGAAATGAAAGATAAAGTTAAACTTGCATAAAGGGACATAATATCCATATGCTAAATCACTTGAAAATAATGCAGCATAACTGTAAAAAGCTGACAAGAACATGTCACAAAACTCATAACTAAAGTGTTACAAAGTACACTAACAGCCATAAACTACCTATTAACCCCTAAACCGAGGCCCTCCTGCATCGCAAACACTATATTCAACCTATTAACCCCTAATCTGCTATCCACACACATCGCGATTATTAAATAAAGTTATTAACCCATAATCTGCCCCCCACTCACATCGCCAACACTATTTAAATATATTAACCCCTATTCCCCTGCACCTTGACATCGCCACAACTATAATAAAATTAATAACCCCTATTCCGTTGCTCCCCGACATCGCTGTCACTAAATAAAGTTACTAACCCCTAAACCTCCGGCCTCCCACATCTCTGCCACTAAATAAACCTGTTAACCCCTAAACCGCCGCCCCCCCACATTGCAAAACACTAAATTAAACTATTAACCCCTAAACCTAACACCCCCTAACTTTAAATTAAAGTTACAATATAGCTCTAGTTAAATAAATAAAAACTTACCTGTGATATAAATATAAACCTAATATTAAACTATAAATTAACCTAACATAACTAATCTAATAAAATAAAAAATACTACCAATTACAAATTTAAAAAAACCTAACACTAAAAAAATAAATAAAAATCTAAATTACAACTAAAAAAACAAATCCTACGAAAAATTTTAAAAAATCTAAGTTTAACAAAAATAATTAAAACTAAAATCATGAAAAATAAAAAACATTAAGATTACAAAAAACTAAGCGAAATGATCAAAAATTTAGCCCTATTAAAATAAAAAAGTCCCCCAAAATAAAAACACCCACTAGCCTACAATAAAGTACCAATAGCCCTTAAAAGGGCCTTTTGTAGGGCATTGCCCTAAAGAAATCAGCTATTTTACCTGTCAAAAAGTACAAAGTTCCACCAACAGTAAAACCCACCACCCAACCAACCCCCGAAAATAAAAAAACCTAACTCTAAAAAGAGCCTAAGCTACCCAGTGCCCCTAAAGGGGCATTTGTAAGGGCATTGCCCTTAAAAGGGCATTTAGCTCTTTTGCCAAGCCTAAAGCCATAATCTAAAAAAAAAAAACACCCCAAAAAAAACAACAAAAAAACAACCTAACACTAACCCCAGAAGATCTACTCACGGTTTCTGAAGTCCGGACATCCATCTCCATCCAGGCGGCGAGGTCTTCATCCATCCTGGGGGCATCTTCTATCTTCATCCCGGTGGCGGAGCAGAGCAATCCTGAAAGCCAATGCCATCCTGCGAGGAACGTCCTCTTCATACGGTCGCCACTGTACACTAAAGTAGAATGCAATGTAATCGTTTCAAAATAACGTACCTTGCATTCCTATTAGCTGATTCAAATCAGCCAATAGGATGAGACCTACTGAAATCCTATTGGTTGTTCAAATCAGCCAATAGGATTTCAGTAGGTCTCATCCTATTGGCTGTTTTGAACAGCGAATAGGATTTCAGAAGATCTCATCCTATTGGCTGATTTGAATTTGAAGAATCAAATCAGCCAATATGAATGCAAGGTACGCCAGATGCTGTGAAGACCCATGCATCAGTATTCAAGCTCAGAGAGCTGGGGGTAGTGCATATTGTGGTGGTCAGACTTAGTTTGTGTCATACAAGCAACTGCTGACTCTCTGGTGTTTGAATACTGATGCACAGGCCCTCACAGCATATGTGCGTATGCCACTGAAAAACGGTAACAACTTTTACTAGAAGCATTTTGCTTATGGAAGTTATTGGAAAAAAATTCTATTTAAATTAAAATGAAATTTTGACCTTAGCTTCTATACCTTTAAATGGCCGATAAACATGATCATAAACATTGGGTTTCATCCTATTATTTGTTGCATATATATACAGTAGTTGATTTCACATAGAAATGTATTTTAATTCCACTAATTCAGAATTTGAAGTGCAAGGATCCTACAAATAGTATAGATCATAGATTTATTGATGTGGCACAAATGAGATTAGAACCAAGGGGAAATAAAATAATAGAGTTAAAGGGACAAGCTTCTTGAAAATTTGTATTGTTTAAAAAGATAGATAATCCCTTTATTGCCCATTCCCCAGTTTTGCATAACCAACACAGCTATATTAATGTACTTTTTACCTCTGTGATTACCTTGTATCTAAGCCTCTGGAGACTGCCCCCTTATCTCAGTACTTTTGACAGACTTGCATGACTCCTAAATAACTCCACAGGAGTGAGCACAATGTTATCTAATATGACTCACATGAACTAGTGCTATCTAATTATGAAAAACTGTTAAAATGTTCTTGGATAAGAGGTGGTTTTCAACTGTTTAGAAATCAGTTTGAGCCTACCTAGGTTTAGCTTTCAAAAAGAATACCAAGAAAACAAAGACAATTTTAAAGTAAATGGAAAGTTGTTTAAAATTGCATGCCCTATCTGAATCATGAAAGTTTAATTTTGACTAGACTGTCCCTTTAACTGTGGTAAAATGATACAGTGAACTACAGTTAAATCAACAGCAAAGTCAAAATTTAACTTTTGTGATTCATACAGAGCATGCAAACATCTGTACAATTAACTTACATTATCTAATTTGCTCTATTCTTTTATCCTTTGTTGAAAAGCATACCTCGGTAGGCTCAGGATCAGCACTGCAGTACTGGGAGCTAGCTGCAGATTGGTGGCAGCACATATAGAGGCTCATTTATCAAGCTCCGAATGGTGCTTGAGGGCCCGTGCTTTTGGCGAGCCTGCAGGCTCGCCAGAAACAGCAGTTATGAAGCAGTGGTCTAAAGACCGCTGCTCCATAACTCTGTCTGCCTGCTCTGAGCAGGCAGACAGACATCGCCACAATTCAACCTGATCGCGTACGATCGGGTTTATTGACACCCCCCTGCTGGCGGCGATTGGCCGCGAATCTGCAGGGGGCGGCGTTGCACCAGCAGCTCACAAGAGCTGCTGGTGCAATGCTGAATACAGAGAGCGTATTGCTCTCCGCATTCAGAGAGGTCTGTCGGACCTGATCTGCACTGTCGGATCAGGTCTGCAAGACCTATGATAAATAGGCCTCATAGCCTCTTGTCATTGGCTCACCTGAGGTGTTCAGCTAGCTCCAAGTAGTGAATTGCTGCTCCTTCAGCAAAGGATATCAAGGTAATTTTGGGTTTCATGTCCCTTTAATGTAATAATAATTTTCTATATTGGGTTTGTATCAGTATAGTATGTTACACATGACAATGACATTATAATAAAACATATGCAATAACACATTTCTGATGTATTTCAGCTACGATAATAGTCTCCTAAACACATGACAGATATTATAGCGTTACTTAGCCTTTATTCTATTGACATTATATTTTGTATTATCAGAGAATATACTGGCAGTCGCTATAAGAACGCAGTGGATACAGGTAGAGACTGCAGGTTTCTTGGTTATAATGTGCTGCTCATCTCAGTGTCACAGAGAAAGTTGACAATCTATTTTTTTAAGTTTTGAATTGTTAAAAGGACATTGCTGTGATTTATTTAGGGGTACTGAACCCACATTTTTTCTTTCATGATTCAGATAGAGCAGCAATTTTAAGCAACTTTCTAATTTACTCCTATTATCAAATTTTCTTCATTCTCTTGTAATCTTTATTTGAAAAAGTGGAAGTCTAAGCTTAGGAGCCGGCCCTTTTTTGGTGGATCCTTTGGTGGATCCTTGCTGATTGGTGGCTACATTTAGCTACAAATTAGCAAGCACAACCAATTGCTGAACCAAAAATGGGCCGACTCGTCAGCTTACATTCCTGCTTTTTCAAATAAAGATACAAAGAGAACAAAGTTTATATATATATATATATATATATATATATATATATATATATATATATATATATATATATATATATATATATATATATATATACACACTTTGGAGCCCTTTCCAGACAAATACCTTTAAACATGAAAATTAATATGTATTCGATTTTAATATTCTTCAAACATGGAAGTGGTATTATTGTTTGCACTGTGATCACTCTAAAGATGAAATAGGCATATTATGTGTCTTAAAGCACGATCAACAAGATTGGATCCTTCTCCTTAGTTGTCCACATCATCTATCATCATCTAACCAAATACTGTAACTACCTCTACAATTTTCTTTTAATTTAGCTGTGTGCTTACAAGAGAGTGCCAGACTTAGGATGTCTTGTGTTTATAATTTTGTTTTGTAATCTTCGCTATGGGCTTTGCACCACTTGTCTGGGGTCAACTGCCTAAGTCACTGAAAACTGTCAGCTTACATACCTGCTTTTTCAAATAAAGATACAGAGAACAAAGAAAAATTGTTATATATATATATATATATATATATATATATACACTTTGAAGCCCTTTCCAGACAAATACCTTTGAACATGAAAATTAATATGTATTCAATGAAATAGACATTTTATGTGTCTTAAAACAGCCAATAAACACGATCAACAAGAATGGATCCTTCTCCTTAGTTGTCCACATTTTATTGTTTAAAAGTGCGATCTGGGTTGTATTTTTAACTTTTTTAAAACTGAAACCAATTACAACTGTGGCTGTTAACATATGGAATGAGCCAGTATTATTATTATCGGTTATTTGTAGAGCGCCAACAGATTCCGCAGCACTAAGTATAAACATTTAATGGCAAAACTTTTTAATGCTATTTAATATATGAAATTTAACCTTTTAAAGCCATTATGGTGTTTTATTCCGTCCTAACCGCACTGGGCTTTAGCGCCGTTAGGACGGAATAAAACGTCCTAGCCATTTGGCTGTCCTGAAGCCAACGGAGCTTCCTGGATCTGATCACGGTCTGGAGGACGTGCCTAGCGTCATAAGGATGCCCCACTGACCCGATCCAATAACTAAAATTTCGTGATCGCGTGCACTCAGTTTGTCTACATCGGAGCGTTGTTCCGTTGTAGACAAATTTACCCTGTCCCGAAAAGCTTAATAGACATTTCTGCGTTTTGTATGTGTCTAGGTACATTACAAAGGGCCCTTGTCACCCTTCATTGTATTTCAGTGTGTTGTTGATGGCTGCGTTGTGTGGCTGTAGGTTAGGGACCCAGGGAGTAAGAGGCTTTGATGTGACCCTGGACTTGTCACAATTTGGCCAAATGCTGTAACTAACTCTAACATTTTGCTTTTAATCTAGCTGTGTGCTTGCAAGAGAGTGCCAGACTTTATATGTTTTGTGTTGATAATTTTGTTTTGTAATCTTCGCTATGGGCTTTGCACCACTTGTCTGGGGTCAACTGCCTGAGTCACTGAAAACTGTGCAGGTGGCTTTGTATGCTGGGGAGCACCTAGAGTTGTGAATTTTTGTAGTGTGTGTTCATTGCATATTAATATGTCATAAATTGTTAATAACAGTAAAATACAAGTAAATTCTAATATATTAAATGCCCTTATATAATAAGACAAAAATACAGTTACATACACATTATTTATAAACCGAGTCCTGTTTTTATACTGTAACAGTAACATGGATTTGTTTTATGAAATGTTCCACCACCTAGTGGATACTATAGAACACTGCAAAGATATTTAGTACATTTATTTATCTAGTGCAGATTAAAACTTTAATATTGCAATTAAATTTGAAGAAATACAATGTAAAGTAGGAAAAGCACAATGTTCAAATGTCCTAAATGATTCTACTATATTATTAATATATATGAAATAATAATTTAATCATATTTTATTTACTCATTTAACAGACCTATTTTGGAAAATTGTGTAAAGGATTATTAAATATTAGGATTTGTTAAACATTAAATATTAATATGTAATTTTATATTAATTAAGGATAGTTCATACTAAATTAGGGAAGCATTTAATTCCATGTATTATATACAATTCCAATTTTTCCAATTCTCTTTCTTCTATTTCAGAAAAAAAGGTAAACTGACTTTTTGTTTTGTTTTGTTTTGTTAAACGGACATAAAACCTACATTTTTTCTTTCATGATTCAAATAGAGCATGCAATTTTAATCAACTTTCCAATTTACTTCTGTTATCTAATTTGTTTTGTTCTCTTGGTATGCTTTGTTGAAAAGGATACCTAGGTAGGTTCAGGAACTGCAAATTGGTGGCTGCACATATATGCTTCATGTTATTGGCTCATTAAGGCCTAGATTTGGAGTTTGGCGGTAAAAGGGCTGTTAACGCTCCGCAGGCTTTTTTCTGGCCGCACCATAAAATTAACTCTGGTATCGAGAGTTCAAACAAATGCTGCGTTAGGCTCCAAAAAAGGAGCGTAGAGCATTTTTACCGCAAATACAACTCTCGATACCAGAGTTGCTTACGGACGCGGCCGGCCTCAAAAACGTGCTCGTGCACGATTCTCCCATAGGAAACAATGGGACTGTTTGAGCTGAAAAAAAACCTAACACCTGCAAAAAAGCAGCGTTCAGCTCCTAACGCAGCCCCATTGTTTCCTATGGGGAAACACTTCCTATGTCTGCACCTAACACCCTAACATGAACCCCGAGTCTAAACACCCCTAACCTTACACTTATTAACCCCTAATCTGCCGCCCCCGCTATCGCTGACCCCTGCATTACACTTTTAACCCCTAATCTGCCGCTCCGTAAACCGCCGCAACCTACGTTATCCCTATGTACCCCTAATCTGCTGCCCTAACATCGCCGACCCCTATGTTATATTTATTAACCCCTAATCTGCCCCCCACAACGTCGCCGACACCTACCTACACTTATTAACCCCTAATCTGCCGAGCGGACCTGAGCGCTACTATAATAAAGTTATTAACCCCTAATCCGCCTCACTAACCCTATCATAAATAGTATTAACCCCTAATCTGCCCTCCCTAACATCGCCGACACCTACCTTCAATTATTAACCCCTAATCTTCCGATCGGAGCTCACCGCTATTCTAATAAATGTATTAACCCCTAAAGCTAAGTCTAACCCTAACACTAACACCCCCCTAAGTTAAATATAATTTACATCTAACGAAATAAATTAACTCTTATTAAATAAATGATTCCTATTTAAAGCTAAATACTTACCTGTAAAATAAATCCTAATATAGCTACAATATAAATTATAATTACATTGTAGCTATTTTAGGATTAATATTTATTTTACAGGCAACTTTGTAATTATTTTAACCAGGTACAATAGCTATTAAATAGTTAAGAACTATTTAATAGCTACCTAGTTAAAATAATAACAAATTTACCTGTAAAATAAATCCTAACCTAAGTTACAAATAAACCTAACACTACCCTATCAATAAAATAATTAAATAAACTACCTACAATTACCTACAATTAACCTAACACTACACTATCAATAAATTAATTAAACACAATTGCTACAAATAAATACAATTAAATAAACTATCTAAAGTACAAAAAATAAAAAAGAACTAAGTTACAAAAAATAAAAAAATATTTACAAACATAAGAAAAATATTACAACAATTTTAAACTAATTACACCTACTCTAAGCCCCCTAATAAAATAACAAAGCCCCCCAAAATAAAAAATTCCCTACCCTATTCTAAACTATTCTACTGAACGACGAATGACTGTTCCTTTAAGGGACGTCATCCAAGATGGCGTCCCTCGAATTCCGATTGGCTGATAGGATTCTATCAGCCAATTGGAATTAAGGTAGGAATTTTCTGATTGGCTGATGGAATCAGCCAATCAGAATCTAGTTCAATCTGATTGGCTGATCCAATCAGCCAATCAGATTGAGCTCGCATTCTATTGGCTGTTCCGATCAGCCAATAGAATGCGAGCCAATCAGAAAATTCCTACCTTAATTCCGATTGGCTGATAGAATCCTATCAGCCAATCGGAATTCGAGGGACGCCATCTTGGATGACGTCCCTTAAAGGAACAGTCATTCGTCGTTCAGTCGTCGGTCCGGATGGATGTTCCGCGCTGGAGGTCTTCAGGATCCTGCCGCTTCGCTCCGGATGGAAGAAGATCGAAGATGCCGCTTGGAGAAGATGTTTGCCGGTCCGGATGTCCTCTTCTTGCCGGATAGGAGGAAGACTTTGGAGCCTCTTCTGGACCTCTTCAGCACCGGATTATGGATCGCCAACCCCCGCTTGGGTTGGATGAAGATCTTGGAACCAGGACGGATCGGTGATACCTGGATGGTGAAGACAAGGTAGGAAGATCTTCAGGGGATTAGTGTTAGGTTTATTTAAGGGGGGTTTGGGTTAGATTAGGGGTATGTGGGTGGTGGGTTGTAATGTTGGGGGGGGGTATTGTATGTTTTTTTTTACAGGCAAAAGAGCTGAACTTCTTGGGGCATGCCCCGCAAAGGGCCCTGTTCAGGGCTGGTAAGGTAAAAGAGCTTGTAACTTTTTTAATTTAGAATAGGGTAGGGAATTTTTTATTTTGGGGGGCTTTGTTTTTTTATTAGGGGGCTTAGAGTAGGTGTAATTAGTTTAAAATTGTTGTAATATTTTTCTTATGTTTGTAAATATTTTTTTATTTTTTGTAACTTAGTTCTTTTTTATTTTTTGTACTTTAGCTAGTTTATTTAATTGTATTTATTTGTAGCAATTGTGTTTAATTAATTTATTGATAGTGTAGTGTTAGGTTAATTGTAGGTAATTGTAGGTAGTTTATTTAATTATTTTATTGATAGGGTAGTGTTAGGTTTATTTGTAACTTAGGTTAGGATTTATTTTACAGGTAAATTTGTTATTATTTTAACTATTTTAGCTATTAAATAGTTCTTAACTATTTAATAGCTATTGTACATGGTTAAAATAAATACAAAGTTACCTGTAAAATAAATATTAATCCTAAAATAGCTATAATATAATTATAATTTATATTGTAGCTATATTAGGATTTATTTTACAGGTAAGTATTTAGCTTTAAATAGGAATAATTTATTTAATAAGAGTTAATTTATTTCGTTAGATGTAAATTATATTTAAGTTAGGGGGGT
Organism: Bombina bombina; assembly: GCF_027579735.1. NCBI lineage: Eukaryota > Metazoa > Chordata > Amphibia > Anura > Bombinatoridae > Bombina > Bombina bombina. The sequence continues at coordinate 164,768,685 of NC_069509.1, forward strand.
GTTAGTGTTAGGGTTAGACTTAGCTTTAGGGGTTAATACATTTATTAGAATAGCGGTGAGCTCCGATCGGAAGATTAGGGGTTAATAATTGAAGGTAGGTGTTGGCGATGTTAGGGAGGGCAGATTAGGGGTTAATAAATATAATATAGGGGTCGGCGGTGTTAGGGGTAGCAGATTAGGGGTACATAGGGATAACGTAGGTGGCGGCGCTTTGCGGTCGGAAGATTAGGGGTTAATTATTTTAAGTAGCTGGCGGCGATGTTGTGGGGGGCAGGTTAGGGGTTAATAAATATAATACAGGGGTCGGCGGGGTTAGGGGCAGCAGATTAGGGGTACATAAATATAACGTAGGTGGCGGTCGGCAGATTAGGGGTTAAAAATTTTAATCGAGTGTCGGCGATGTGGGGGGAGCTCGGTTTAGGGGTACATAGGTAGTTTATGGGTGTTAGTGTACTTTAGGGTACAGTAGTTAAGAGCTTTATAAACCGGCGTTAGCCAGAAAGCTCTTAACTCCTGCTTTTTTCAGGCGGCTGGAATTTTGTCGTTAGAGCTCTAACGCTCACTTCAGAAACGACTCTAAATACCGGCGTTAGAAAGATCCCATTGAAAATATAGGCTACGCAAATGGCGTAGGGGGATCTGCGGTATGGAAAAGTCGCGGCTGAAAAGTGAGCGTTAGACCCTTTAATCACTGACTCCAAATACCAGCGGGCGGCCAAAACCAGCGTTAGGAGCCTCTAACGCTGGTTTTGACGGCTACCGCCGAACTCCAAATCTAGGCCTAAGTGTGTTAACTAGTAGTGTATTGCTGCTTTTTCAACATAAAATACCAAGACAATGAAGCAAATGATATAAAATAAGTACATTGGAAAGTTGTTAAACTTGTTTTCTCTCTCTAAATCAGGAAAGAAAAAATTGTGTTTCATGTCCCTTTAACAAAGTGATCACAATCTTTCAGAGTCAAAAACAGCTGAGCTGGATAACTTCCACGAGGTTTGATCACCATATTCTCACAACAGCACCCTGAGCTACAGAAAATGGATGTCAATCAACACACACTGGATTAAATCACAACCCTATAAACAGCACAGCAAATAAAACGACCAACATGCAACATGGCCCCTATCAGTGAGTGCTTGCTT